>NW_026252115.1:0-282605 GCF_025399195.1 Umbelopsis ramanniana AG
CCATGATAATCTTAAGTATGGCAATTTCGACAGTCTGGAAACAACACTGGTCATTCATTTTCCGAGAAGACAGATCACAAAGTCTCACATACAACCACCTCAAGAATGCCATGTGGAAAACTTTATCTGAACGCATAATAGATGACAGCCAAAAACACAAAAAAAACAGCATATGGATACACAAAGGGATAGTGGACTGGACGTCTCAGAACGTCCATATCACCTACCCAAGTATACATATTGCTGAATAATACATCTCATTAGCATCTGCTCCTTACATTTCAGTGAAAAATTTACCAATGTCATAAATAAAGTCAATTTTGATCATTTAAAAAAAAAAAAAAAAGCGAGGATTCAAAGGATTGACGGCCTATCGTGGAAGTCCAGTCAAAAGAGTTTGTTGGACGCAAAGGGCTCCAGATACATGTATCTGAGCCATATAGCGCATCAGATGGTATAGGTCAGACTACAAAAAAAAAAAAAAAGATGGCGTAGGTCAATGCAGCTACAACTTGAAGACGAGCCCGAAGGGGTCTAAAATGTGCACTGTGACGTCCTGGATCCCTGAAGTGAATAGCCTGTAGTAACGTCCTACGCACGCAAAGGCTATATAGAAAACTGCCGCAGGTATGGAACAAAGCTAACGGGTTTATACCTACCTGATACCCCAATTCATGTGTCAAAGCGGTCATACCGTATCACCATAGCTAAGGTCATAGTTCTCTTTAGCACCTGAGTTGGCAGATTGAAACTTTCTACTTCTGTGCTTTCCATTCTGCGTTAATTTCCGTCCTTTGTACTTAATTGTCTCAACAACTTCTAAAATGTTTGCAGCGCAAATAGCTGATAGAACACGAATAAGAAAAAAAAAAAAAGTTTTGGACGCAAATATTTTGTTTCCTGATACCTTTCCACTAAAAATTTTTGGTCTAAGAGGTGACTAGCTGATTTTCCCGTCTTCTCTTTCTCCAAACGAATGGGAAACTATGACACAGCATTTGCATATCTACAATCACGCATACCACGCAAAGGCAAATATAATCTAGACCACTCTCTTTCCACTCAATGAATACAAGAAAGGAGATTCTCTTTCGGCTGGCTGGAAATCATTGCATCTTTGGCAGTCCACAGTACGTCAAAACTTTTCAAATGCCTGATTCAGCAATCCTGAGCCCATCACTTACCTTGGACATCTATCTGGCCACTTTGGTGTTCAGTTTAATATCTTTTTGTTAATCAAGTTTCCCCAAGTACCATGAAACCGAAACTTGGCACTGTCCCTCTTGATGTCCAAGGTAGTATACTGGTCTGGTCACTACGGCACGCTCCTCCCAAATTTCAAGATCTCAGATATCATGAGAAAGCAAGGCAACTGCACATACATGGATAGTCGCAGGAGCTCGGTATGGGATGGAAAGACCAATTGGGTGTAGAACTAGAAGACAACAAGTTACAAACCATACTGGCTGCTCAACGGTACTACATATGGAACTCTGAAAGGGTTCTTCCGCTACCCATCATTTTTTTTGAGTCTGAAAGCCGAAACCAATGAAAGTTATATAACTACCAAGAAGCCACCTAAAGCTAATCTCAAACGTTACGAGACAGAAAATCTTAGAGACTAAGCACTCTAGAATGCCTGTAGCTCTCTCTAGCTTCTCCCAGGATGCCAGGTCGGAAATAGTTAGAAGAGGAGCAAAGGCTCCGGTACCTTCCATGAAGAAGAAACTGAACATGGCACCACATGGCAGACGAAGCATTGGATCAGTCAACACTGAGCTGGTATATTCAGCCCCTGGATACATACAACAACAGCGAGCAGCAGCAATTCTAAAGAGGGCTCTTAGTCCGGAGCAATCGTCTTCGTCATCCCTAACAGCTCGTTGGACCACGTAACTGACGTAGATCAAATATCTCAACAACTGGGTGCTTTGGCGGGGTATACCAAAATCAACAACTACACCAACAATACGAGAGATCTGCACCTCGAGATTGTCTTTCAAGAAGACGAAAGGTCCAGACAAGCAGTGGAAAAAGGTGCTATTATCGATGGCATCATATCGAAAGGCATGCCATGGATTGATGCTGGAAAAAGGAGAACGATAAAAGTAAACCTTTCGCATATTACCTCTCAACTTGTATAAAACACTTGTTGAGGATCTGAAATACGCTCTAACTCCGTGGGGCGGTCAAGCAGATACGCAAATATACGGACTGTAATGGACACTGGTTTGGAGAAGCCTCTGTTATCATAGATAGAATGGAAGACGACATCGAACATGCCGGTTTACCCGAACTCTCGAGAATGATCTACATTGAGAAAATGGATACACATATAACAGCGACGTACCAAGGGGCACCAAAAATATGCTTCCACTGTCGATTATCCGGCCACGAGAGGAAGGATTGTCCTAATCTACAGAATGTACAATGTTACCGCTGCCAAGGTTATGGCCATATCAGCAAACACTGTAAAAACAGAAAAACCGCCAACAGATTTAGGTTTCTGCGACCGAAGTCTCTGACATAGGCACAGAAGATCAGATAAACACACAAAAAGTAGCAGAAGATGAAATACATCAAGATAATGAAACAAGCGAAGTTGATAATGTAGAAATATCCTCAATGGATTTAGAAGAAAGGGACCAAATGCAAGAAGAAAACGTCCAAGGTGATAACGAAACCGCTGACGACCAACAATGTGGTGCTGATCAGGATTCCAATATAGGAAACACTGATGCAGGCAGTTCAGGAAGACCGGAAAGCGTCAACAGGATACAAATTGAACCTTCTAAAGCAAAGAACCTCCAAGACGACAGCACGCCGCTACCACTCGGACCAGCACCACCATTGAAGAAGCCAGTGCCTACGCTGGCTAAATAGGCCTTTCGCGCATACTATCGTTACACAAAGTCTTCACTCTATGGTGATCTGGGTGCCGGTTGATCAACCACCGCCACTTTGCGGTTGGTCTATAAAGATAAGCAGATTGAATTCCGTAAAAGTGCCAAACGCTAGGCCTAGCGACCTTAGGCGTTTCTGGCGACTTAAGCACGACACTGCGATGAGCATTACGAGCGTCGCCCACCACTGACAGTCGGCCCCAACCTGAGCCTGTTTGTGACCAATGGCGCCTGGGAGGCTTTCTGGAAAGCCGACATTCCGCACCAAGCGAGAACAGCATGGTGGCGGTGACTATGACGTAGCAATCTCTCATGGTAGCCGACTCGTGAAAATCCCTCAACATAAACTGGTAGTAAAAGCTGTAGACTCGCTCATTGCTACGACGGTACCTAAAGTGTACGAAATGACTGTTCGTTGCCTGGAGGAAGAAGAAAGATCCGTGGAATCCAAGAGCCCACAGCATTCACCCGAGGTCCAAGAGGTACTCGAGGAGTATGAGGATTGTTTTGTCGAAAAGAAATCTCTCGGTGTGATACAAGGTGCTGTGCACAGGATCGAAACGAAAGATGAAAATCCTGTGACGAGTCGACCTTATCGTATGTCGTGGAAGGAACAGAAGCAATTAAAAATGGAGCTCGACCAGTTGTTGAGTGCTGGCCTTATCAGACCCTCTGATGGTGTTTGGTCTTCACCGGTGTTGCTAATACATGATAAAATCCCCCACCGACTAAGGCTACACCGTAGACAGCCTGACGTTCATAAGTCCTCGAAATGCTATTTCTGCAAAGAGGAAGACGAGGACGATTTTATCTATTTGTTGGTTGCCAGAGGAAATGGCCAGTGTGGAGCCAAGCACTACAAGAATTAGTCCCCTCCGTGAAGCTCGAGTCCCCGGCTATGGTATGGAAGATACTCCTTCTAATGGACGGTAGCAGCATCCGAAAGGCTTCTGGACCGTCCATTCTATCGTCTTTTGGCTTAATATTAGTCTCTATTTGGCAACTCCATTGGAAGTGCAGCATTGAACAAAAGCGATGGGTACCTGAGGCCTGTCTCTGGGCTATCCGGCGTAACAGATGGCGCTGGTCTATGCAGCTACCACTTGCTGAAGAGCCCGAGGAGGAGCACAACACCCTTGTGGCGATGACGACCTCCTGGTTCGAAGAAATAGAGGAGTTTCGAATAACGTCTTATGCGCGTAGCGATGATATAAGAGACTTTCATAAGTACGGCGTCCTTTTGGATAGATATTACATTCCTGACAGCCCAATGCCAGTGTCTGCAAAAACTTTTCCTTTTCACCATGGCTAATACTATGGCATTGGCCGCATGTACAGCAGCTAGCTGCAAACCACCTCTGTATAGTTGTCCTTGAGCTTTCGTTTCCACTTTTCTCTTGATTATACAAAACCTTAGCTATTTGCGGAGCAAATAGCGTAATAAAACACGTATACAAAAAAAAAATTTCTTTGCAAGATGTAAACAAGATGATATCAACCTGTGAAAAGAGAGAAAGTTCGATTTAGGGAATCAGGGTGCTCCACAATGAGCCAGTAAAAATTTATTAAAATTAGCTAAACACTATTGAATGGGCTGGTTGTTGGCGGTTGTTCAACCGTTGAAGTGCAAGAGAAAGGAAAATATTGACATTTTGTTTTCATCCCTCAGTTTATTTCGAGAGTAATTTCCTGTTATTGTCACAAAGTTATAAATCTTGAGCACTGTCGTTGATCATAGAGAGGAGGTCAGTAGAAAATTGATGAAAACGATAGTACGATACTCACATCCGATGCAAAGCCTAAAGTCTTTTGAACAGACAATTTTCCGTCTACTAACTTTGATGTAATATATGCCGCTTCAAGCATGGGAGACTTCATCACATCCTTAACAGATGTTTGGGAAATCTTGCAACAACGAGCACACGTATATTCAGATGTAAATCTTACAATCAATGTTTACCGTGTTATAAATGATGAAATTTTATTTATTTTTCATATGAGATATTACATAGTTCTTTACAGCATCGAAAACAAGTCATCGTTTCTAAGCAGCAACGTCAGGAAGAAGCTTGTTTGGTCGGGTGAACCTAGTCGGCCTTTCCCCTGTCAATCTCATTGAGTTCAGTATCTCGAGGAAGTTTAGACATGCCGCCATATCTCTATTCCATACTCTGAATTTCCTCGAGAAGTCGTCGCCACTACTCTTCATTGGTGCAGCTGTACAGTTGAAAAAGATATTAAATTTTGTTCCTAATCGTGCAATAATTTTTGTCAATGCAAGTTACCGTAGCAATCCATGGCATGTTACTGTCGGGGTTTCTTTTCGACGGTGGGGTCTTGGATTATCGACCGTCAAGAAGGTTTCCAAGGATTTATGACCACAAGACGGGCAGTGTTTTGAAGTACAAAACTCGTCCATCAAGTACACGCTAAAGCCAGCTTTGCGCATAAGTCTTCGCCATCCAACGCCACGGATTGGCTCGTGGTACTTCTGGTGCTTTGCTGACCAATCGCCCATGATGAGGACAGCATCACCACCGAATTTTTTTTTTAGTTTTGCGATCAATTTTTCGTTTGCTATTTGAAGTCGTATATAGCTAGAAATCTTTAGTTTACGATAAATTGCTTGCTTGTAATGTTTCTTAATGTTTTTTTGTCAGCGTTGCTTTCTGTGAGATACTCTTTAAAAAGAGAAATATCTGTGGTTCGTGGGGACACGATTTTTGATAGCGAGTTTTCAGCAGCTTAAAATTTTCTGGTGTACTCTTTTTCAAGTTTTCCCTTATTTTTTTGTAGCGTTTTGTTTTTCTCTCGTGGTGTTGCTCCGTTATAGTGTAACTGAAGAAGCAAAATATACATGAGTGAAATACAACACAGAAGAATCACGTTCCACTGGCTTACCGCAATTTGACCTGGGTTGTTGATGTTGAATTTTCTTGAAGGCAAAACAAAAGGTCTCTGCGTCCAGGGTCTATGGCAACACATTGGTCTTGGGTATCCAAGATCTGATCCTGTGGGAGATCTTCAATATACGTAAATTCTTCTTGTTTTCCTTTATTTGGATTCTTCTTGCGAACGTATCCGTGCCTTTCAGGTTTTTTTGATTGCTTGGCGATTGAGATACACTCCATCCGTTGTCGCAATCCCGTAGAAGGAACGGTTAGCTTGGCCGCTGAAAACACTGCATTCCAGATTGCAAACTTTTTCCAGTAGTAGAGATCCTCCTGATTGACGTTCTTAGAAAACAAATCGACTTTTTCACCTTCATTCTCAATATTCTGTTATCCAGAGTCATATGGCATGGAATATTGGACTTGCGTAATGGAAAGCACCCAGGGATTTTAAATCCTTGTGTTTCTGAGATATGAGCTAGTTGAATAAAGGCATTCATATGAGACAGAGCATTTATCTTGATATCTAGATAAATGTTGTCATCCTTGGAGGTATATGCTGCCGGATACGCCTTGAAAAACGGGCCCAATGTCTTGTAGACTTCTTTGATAGTGTCATTAAAGTTCTCAATGTCAATCATTCTTGAAGAAATGGCTTCCTTGAATTCTTTTAGCAGATCAAAATTTTGCTTTTTAAGGGCTTCTGCAATTTGTTGTTGAGTACGACCCTTTGCCTGAAGTTCTTTTGTCAAAGTAGCTTTTCGTTCTTTGATCTTCAACAAGTTATTCGTGACGCCGCGAATCCACTGGCCCAAATGGTCTTCGATATTATTCAAGTAAGCGGTAAATATCTTGCGTGACTCATATTTCACTATCTGTTGGGAGTATGGTAGACTTACGGGGCTGGTTCGGGAGATTGAACGGAATTCTTGAATGTTATTCGATATAATGCTTCTCAATTTTTTTTTTTCGGATTTTCTCTATGAGCATATCCATTGCTTCTTCGATGAATTCAATAGAAAAATGTTCTTCCACTCGAAACGATTTGTCGTTGTTCAATTCTGCCAGCAGAATGAACTTGACAAATTGGTAGGTTTGGGTTTCCAGAAGGTTCACAATGAGGACCAAGCGTTCCAGCGAGTCGGCATATCGAGGATTGACTGATATGCTAGCAATCGATGTTTTTAGTTGTGATTTCGCTGTCGCTCATGTTGGAGAGATAGATGAAGAGTAAAATGTGCTTTCTGAAAATTATTTCGGGTGCTTTAGATCACCGTCACCATCAAAACTCCCCCTTTTTCTCAAGCATATCTTCTCATTAAAATGCTACCTCATGCTGGTTGGAAATTATGCTAAACGTCATCGATCATATTTCCAAGCTGCATTCTCTAATGTCAATCCTAAAAGTTCTACAGATGATATATCCACTTTTGCTGAATATTCCAATCAATGCATTCATCCAAAGTGACAACAAAAGTGTGGGACTTCCCTTTAACCTCAAAACGGAAATTCGCAAGTAACTCTTTATGTAAAACTCTCGAGCACAATTCGACGTATCACTCAATTCTAGATAGCAATTCCCTTGGTTTTTCATTCTTCCATTCATGAAATAAAAAAGTCTGATTGTCTGCTAATTTGTTGAGTAACACGTTGGACCCGTCAGGTATTGATTTATACATGTAACACAACTGTATATTCTAGCCGTAGTAATCCGATCAACGTTGTTTAGATTGTCAATAACTCTGACCATGCGATGAATGACATACGGTAAGTAGGTGATACCCAGCCTCATTAACGGAGCATAAACAAATTTGGATATTAGGCGGCGAAACGATACTCGTTATCACAAAGAACAAAGCAGGAGCAGCCAAGTACTCACATCTACCACGAGTGATATCCCAAAGTTCGGTTGTGGGATATGGCAATTTTCAGGCATCTGCTGGCGAATATCACCATGTCATGAAGGAGGGAGCACATGAGTTCAACAGCCTTTTCTCAACAGAAATCAGATGCTAGGAGCGCAGTAATCTTGAGACGATGTTCATGCTCCGTCGGCGGAATGACTGCCATATCATAAAGGAGAGAGCACTTGGACTTGTGAGCCTTGTATCAACAGAAATCGGGTTTTGCTAATCATGTTTTTCCGTTGAGGCTATGTTAGCGTGATGATCATCATGTCAAAAAAGGGACAAAGAAAAAAAGTCAAGTTCGGACATTGGCTCTTTAGTGATATCCCAAAAGTCGGTTATGGGATATAGCAACCTTTAGCATCTGTTGGCAAATATTGCCATGTCATAAATGAGAAAGCACAGAAGTAAGAGTCTTGTGTCGACATAAAGTAGGTATTACTCGCAGTGCCCTTGAGGCATATTGGGGTTCTGTTGGGCGAAATAATCACCATGTCATAAAGGAGAGAGCACATGAAAGTAAGTGCTCTGCTTCATCACCAATTGGGTGCAAGGGACAGTAACCTTGGTGTAACTACAGGCCAATTTCACCAAGAAAGCGCTGCACAAATTAAAGTACCGATGATGTCAAAGGGGAGATCTTTTATGGCGACACATCAACGACAGTAAGTTATAAGGTTATAGAAATACTAAACGTAAAGTTAGCATCTGATCAAGGAAATAATATTGCATAACCAAGAGTTGTTTGATGCGAATATTCATTTTACGAGTGGATATTCGTTGACAACAAACTATGTTTAGAATGACAGTTTACCATCTCAACCTTTTTTGAGGAAGGTCTTGTGAAAAAAAAAAAAAACCACCCCTTTATCATAAAACAACCACCTTGATTGATTAGGAACGGGCGGCGTAACGGCTATGGACTCGTTAAGGGAATGCAATGAGTAAATAGGTATTCTCAAGCCCGAGATTTGGTAGAGTAACAAGTTTAAAAGCTGGACATCAAGCTGCACCTCCTCAAGAGTATCCATTACAAATCTCTGCTATCAATTTCCCAAACTCTTCCTGGCCTCCAACTCTGTCACCGTTTCTCAAGTGTCCCAAAGTCCTCCCAAAGTCCTCCCAAGTCTCCCAAGTCCCAAGTTCCTCCGAAGTATCCAGGGTTGTACAAAGAAGACGGCCGTACTAAAGTAAGTCATGGTAGAGAAAGTTGCAACGCTAAATCATTGACCAGTAACATAAATTTCTCTTGTAGGCTCTGAAAGCTACCATACCTGTACGGTCGTCTAACCCGCCGGGATGGCTACCGCTATCCCACCCTTCGATACTTCGGGTAAGTTTGATTTGGAACAAGATTGCAATGAGACTATAGAATCGCTAAATTTACTTTGTCATCCATTTGACCAAATTAAATATACACCTGTCGTAAAATTTATTCTCAATTTGTGCTAAATAAACAGTAGCCAGTTACTGGTGTAATGAAAACTCAAAAAGTATCAGGTATAAAGGGTGGTGTGACGTCAACATAAAACGTTTGACCGTTTCAGTACGATATTCTGTTCCCTTATTGTAATGCTCATTACCATAGGCACATAAGCTGTCAAGTCTGACGTTCACTGACCAATTCTTAAACGCTTGAATAACTGTTGAAGACCGCCTCCGCCATGATCGACAGGGCTTCTCAACGATCTCATTTGGTCATAGAAGTGATTACTGATAAATAACTCACTAAGATGATATGCAGTTGGCTGATTGCGCTGTAAAGGAAAGTTGTCATTGTGCCAAGTTGGTTAAAATGATGATCGACATAAGCGCCAAGGCAGAGCCAAGCTGATAGAGTAAAAATGTCAAAAATTTCCTTATAAGGCAGAGATTCGCCAAGTTTACCAGACTTCGGCGATTGGCAAAATGCTGATGGCTTTTGCTGCGGAAGTTGATAAGGTTTGAAATTTTTTGATTCAAATACCCTGTTCCTGGGACTTTTGTATTCTGCTATCAATCATTGTCTATTCACGTAATGTCGAAATTCGGCTCTATCATAGAGGTTTTTCGACCCTATTTTTTTACGAATGCTGTGGCAGAAGGCGGATCCGATAATACTGCTCTTATGCGACTTGAGGACTATGGTTTCACCTGGGCTGCCAGTGCCTCAGGAAACGCATCAGACGAAGGATTTGGCCCAATTTCAACAAGAAGAGAAGTTGATTTTACAGTGGAGTTTGAAAATAGGTAGGGCAAATTTGATAGATTTGACGCATCAAAAAGCATGAAGAAGGGAATACTGATACAAGCTCTTACTTTAGTGTGCTATTGATACTTCCAAATTTGATTCTATTCACGCTTGTAGCTATTAGTGCAGTTCGAAAAGGATTTTTATTGAAGAGATACGTAACAAAAGCCAGGACATCAACTAAGTCGACGAAGACCAGCAAAAACACACTCAATCATCAACATCAACTTCATCCTGAAGAAGTTGACGAGGAGCTCAAAGTCCTTCTGCCAGTTGATAACCATCTTTGGAGATATCGAGTTTTACTAGTACTTAAACTGGCCACTAGCGTTATCTGTGCAGCATTATTTTTGGCTTCTGCTGGAACATCTGTGCTGAGTAATGCTGGTGGATCCAACATCTTTGGCTGTTGTGTATGTGCTATTGGAATGTTAAGCGCTTTCTACAGTTCATGGAGGCAACACGTTTCGACATGGCAGACTTCCATAACACTGCAGACTTACGGATTGCTAATGATATTTGTTCTATCAACTCGACTTCGAACAGAATGGATCCGGGAAGATAAGGCCAACGACTCTTTAGCAATCATCCTCTCCATCACACTGGCAACCTTGGTGATATGGACGACATTAGAAGTTATACCAAGGCTGACTTCAGCTAAAAGACAAAGCATGAGATTACCGCCTGATATGACAGCAAGCATATTTAGTTTGATGACGTTTCAATATGTGCAGCCACTTTTATCCAAAGGCTTCCGGTTACACCGCAAAGGACAGGATATGGACACTGAAATGCTATTTCCACTTCGCCCCGATCGAATAACAAAACGGATTGGCTCTAACCTCATTCAAGAGTGGCAACGACAATTCAATAAGCGAGGTTCAGGCAACATTTGGAAAGCCATTATTCGTCTATATTTACCAGCGACACTTGCACCTATGACTATCTACATGTTGTATACCGCCATCCAGTTCTCAAATCCAATGCTTTTAAACGGGTTTCTATCATGGATTGCAACATATGGAACCAATATGCCTGGACCAGTAAGGCTCGGAATAGAGTATGCGTTTGGGATGTGTGGCATAAGTGTCGTAACCTCTGCTTTATTCGCTGTTTCATTATTCTTCCTCAACCAAACAATTCTTACCATCCGAGGAGCAGTTATATCAGCTGTCTATCAAAAAGCTTTGCGATTGAGCCCAGAAGAATTCAATAAGAGAAGTATTGGCGACATCTCCAATCACATCAGTGTCGATGCTGAGTCATTAGTAGAAGGTGACTTAGCCATTCTGACCATTATTGGTCTACCTGTCTCCATGGCATTAGGGCTGTACTTCGTCTACCTTCAGCTTTCTTGGGCCGTTTTTCCTGGTCTTGCATGGTTCTTATTGATCTGCTTTGGAGTTCAAGGTCGAATTGGAAAACAGTTTGGAACAGCGATGAAGCTTCGTTTGCAGAACATGGATCTACGAGTCTCCTTGGTCAACGAAAGTATCAGTGGAATCAAATTTGTAAAGTTCAACGCCTGGGAAAAGCCTTTTATCAAAAACATCTTGGAAATTAGGTCCAAGGAGCTTGATGCGCTCAAGCTGCGCGCCAAGGTGTTTGGAAAAATGATCTTAACAACTCAGCTCAGCAAGAATTGCACGCCTCTCATTATGTTCTGGATATATGTCATGGTCATCGCGAAAGAGGGAGAGGCCCTGGATGCCAACAAAGTATTTGTCAGTTTGGTTATCATTAACCTAATCTCGGTCAATATAGAAATGCTCTCCTTTGCGCTATCTTGGTTCTATTCAGTGCTTACCAGCATGAAGCGTATTCAAAAGTTCCTGAACGCTGATGAACTAGTTCAAGAAGATGATGACAAGAAAAGATTGCCTGGTCATGAAAATGAAGAAAAGGTATCTGAGCAGAAGCCCATTGTATTTCAAGATGCAATGTACACATGGTCAAAATCCGTAGACGATGCCAAGTTCAAGCTGAGTATTCCTGAACTCACTGTTAACGACAAGGAATTTCTGGCTGTGGTTGGTCGAGTTGGATCCGGAAAGTCATCTTTATTGAGCGCTATACTTGGCAACATGTATCACCAAGAGGGACATGGTGCTATGCGCATTGGTCCAGTTGCCTACTGTTCGCAAAGTCCTTTTGTCATGAACGCTACTGTGGAAGAGAACATTTTATTCGGACAGCCATATGACAAGGCCATTTTTGAGGAATGCGTAGCGGCTTGCGCTCTAGAACCGGACATGGCCATGCTACCTGCTGGAATCAAGACAGAAATTGGAGAACGAGGTATTGGACTTAGCGGTGGTCAAAAAGCTCGAGTGGCACTGGCAAGAGCATGTTATTCTGTGAAGACAGGCTATACCTCGGTGATCATACTAGATGATGTTCTCAGTGCAGTCGATGCTCACACTGATATGCATCTTTTCAAGCACGTGCTTAGTAGCGACAGTGGTCTGCTTCAAGGCGTAACTAGGATTTTAGTAACACACGCTGTGCATCATATGGAAAAAGTGGATCGTATCCTTTATCTCGTTGACGGCAATGCATCTCAATTAGGCACTCATTCGGAACTTATGGCGTCAGAGGGACTGTATCAAACACTTATCAATGAGTTTGGTAGGTCAGAAGCAGCTGAATCTGCTGAGTTTGACAAAAAAGACCATGTAGCGGCGACTGGCGATACGGAAATGACTGAAGCGAACAAAGAAGTGGAAAATGGTAAATTAGTACTGGAAGAACAGATGAAATCTGGACGAGTGACGTGGAAGGTATATGCTCGGTTTATCGCTGCAGGAGGCGTCGTCAACTTCTTTGTGACCTCTGTAATACTTGCATTTCATCGGGCAATTTGGTTCGTTGGATACTACTGGCTTAGCAACTGGCTTAATCTGGTCAACCCCACGCACTCTCCTGCCTACTATTTGGGCATATATACACTTATGCAAATGCTGTCGGTTGTCTCTCAGCCTGGAGGCTACTATTTTGCTCTCAGTACCTTTGGCGTTAGATCCTCAAGAACTTTATTCGAACGTATGCTGAACACCATCTTCCGAGCACCCATGAGTTTTTTCGACACCACACCTACTGGCCGACTTCTCAATCGATTAGGAAGTGACATGAACCAAATTGATATTTCCTTCAACGATAAGGTCTTCGTTACAATGGGACAATTCGACCAAGTAGCAGCGTCCTTGATAGCGACGGGAGTCGCTACACCATACCTCTTTGCACTTGTGCCTCCACTATCTGTAATCTACTATTTCATCATGCTATTTTACCAAGCTACGGCAAGAAGCTTACGAAGGTTGGATGCTGGACGCACCAGAGCACCTATGTTTCAACATATCACTCATACACTTGAAGGCATGCATACTATCAAGGCATTTGGTCTGACTGAAACATGGGTCAAGGAGTTTCATAAACGTGTCGACCTTAATCAACAATCAAAGCGCATGGAATACATTCTCTTAGGATGGATGGCTTTCCGACTGGAGTCACTTGGTGCATTTTTGATCTTGGCCACTTCCATCTTTGTAGTCATTGCACGGAAGACAATTGCTCCTTCGGTTGCAGGCTTGGCTGTCAGTACTCTGATGAATCTAGTCATGTTCCTTAGTATACTGGTGCAAACCATCAGTGAGATGGAAATTGGCGCTGTTCATGCGGAACGCGTTTTGGAGTTCACAGAAATACCAAGCGAGGCACCTTTGGATCTACCCGGAGATGATGAGCTCAAGGAATGGCCCACAAAAGGAAACATCCAATTTACAAACTTCTCTGCGAGATATCGTAAGGATCTACCACTCTCACTCAAAAATGTGAACGCAAAATTTGAAGGTGGAAGCAAGAATGCCATTGTAGGACGCACAGGATCTGGAAAATCTACCTTGACTTTGGCTTTATTCCGTATCATTGAAGGAACCACATATAGTCATAAAGACTCTGATAGCGAAGCCACTGTTCCAAGCCCACCATCAACAGACTCTGAAAAAGGCTCACCGGAGCTTGAAGAAGTTGGAGGTACTGTAACCATTGATGGGGTTAACATAGCTGGTCTAGGTTTGGCTAAGCTGCGGTCTGAAATTGCCATTATACCTCAAGATGCCACCATGTTTGGAGGAACTTTGAGAACAAACTTGTCACCATTTGGTGAGCACTCTGACAAGGAACTTTGGGATTCATTGGAAGCAGCAGGACTCAAAAAGCATGTTTCCGAGAACATGCAAGATGGCTTGGAAGCAAAGATATTACCCGGTGGAACCAATCTATCCAAAGGACAACTTCAGCAAGTTGGTTTAGCAAGAGCTATGTTACGAAAAGCCAAAATCCTAGTACTTGATGAAGCAACCAGTTCGATGGACTTGGAAACTGACGCTGTTATACAAACTGCCATTCGGACCCATTTTGCTTCCTGTACAGTCATTACTATTGCACATCGTATTGCAACAATTCTGGACAGTGACTACGTGCTAGTCATGGAAGCTGGATCAGTAGCGGAATACGGACGTCCAAAGGAGTTACTAGAAGACTCCTCAAGTCTTTTTGCTCTACTGGCTACAGAAACTGGGCAGTAAATTACCTACTTGAAAGACGTTTATGCATGTACATTTCCCAATCAAATACACGATAGACAAATTGTTTAAAAATATGATGTAAAATATCCGGAATGTAGAAAAAGTGCTTCCTGTAGTATGTTAAATATGAATTACAATAAGAAATGCAATAATACACCTGATTTCTGCGGTGATGGGATGCAAACTAGCGCTGTACTCTGTGATAGGGTATCAATTTCAGTTGGAATTGCCAAAATTAATTATCGGGAGCGAACTAAGAGTTCTCATAGTAACGATGCCGCAATGTACACTGTGGTACATCCTTGCAAAGAACTCAAACGTATACTGGCGATCTAGCTGCTTGCGGGACCGCCTTATTGGGCACCTTGGTTTCACGCTCATTCCCTATATATCTGGTAAACCATAGAATGTTGCGTAGATCCCAATGCAACAAAATAGGTTTGCCTATATGGTAAGCGCTTAGTCAAGGAAGAGACGATGCGTGTTTGCAGTTTGTTGTTAAATGAGAAGTAATTTCGGAGCTTCTTTTCGGCCATACAAGTTTGTAAGAAAATGACTGAATTTGGTATAAATGCATTTGCTTCACAGCAGTGATCTTACTTGCAGGGTAAAAGTAAAGCCAGATCTGATTATGCACCTCTCCATGTGTGATCGAGTACTGTCTGTTCTGGTCCATTTCCATTATTATTATGTGCCTTCTATTATTGTAACCACAAGAATTTGGAGCAGTATTACTTTAGCTTGTTGCAAACACGTAAAAAAATAATGTTGGTCGATTGCTTGTGCTCCTAATTTCAGCCATGGTGGCAACCAACGACGATCATGTACCACCACGGGGGCCATACTCTTGGCGCGGTGGTCAAACGTAAAACCTATTCGTCGAATGACCGTAACATGAGAGTAATAGGAAGAGAATTTTCTTAAGGGCGATGTTCGATGGAGCGTCATGGTTTTGGTCGATAGAGAACAAAACGAAACGGTTGTGGTGGCTAAACAACACTGTTACTTTTCGTACATCCGTTGGAAAATTACAACATCATCGCGGTCCACTTCGTGCCCGAAAGTCCCCGTTTCGCACGGCTAGTGTTATCCTACGTCAATTAAGAGGAAATTTCCATTCTCGCAAGGTCCTTTCAAAGTTTGAGCACAACAGGGCTTCACGATGGCTTTTCTCTATCGCACCTCGAAGTAAAAAGATAAGGCTTTGAGTTTCCAAGGCCATACTGCTAAATTGCGCTTTAGTTGTCTAACGATAAGGCCCCATTTAATTTTATGCTGCATCCATTTTAACCGAATTTCTATTAGTCAACTGTTCATGTTAACAATGTTTGATATTAAACCTTTGCAAGTTTTTGGCATGCGAAGATGGCAAAAAGACCCATGGTGTTGTATGCTGTTTTGTTACCATGAGAACCCTTTCGCTTAAGGCCTCATTAATGCTACCTTATACGTGCATTAAATTGTCGAGACACCCGGGAATGGATCGGACCTGAGATCAATATTAAACCATAAGGAGTGAATATGAACAAATTTCTCTTAGCCAAAGCGGGTGTGCTACTAACTTGTGTTGCACAATTTAATATCCATCGTAAAGCATCAGACCAAGTAGCCGAAGGAAACATTTATGTGAGTGAGAATAGCTATTCTTCCAATTTTATTTTCAAACCAATTCATGGTCCAAATGTCTATTTTTTAGTGATCGACGGTCAATTATAAACCGGAATTTTTGAATCCGGTTTTGCGATGCACACCTTTTTGTCAGATCTCTTAGTACTCGTGACTGTGCGACCGACGATCGTTACACCTCTGTTCATCAGATATGCATAGTATGGTTCATATTACATGAAAATGGCACACTTGTGTTGATGATGTGGGATATTCTCTCATGCCTTTATGTTAGGGTTATCCATTTAGCAGCTTTTTTACCAAATGTGGATCTCTCGGCATTCCCATCACGGCAACACATACGTTAGACCTACAAGTGCAATTAAAGTTACATAATAAAAACCCGGCTTTCACGACGACCAAGATACTTGAGTATACAGCCATGGATCAATTAACGAAAAAGATGTGTGATTTACTAAGTAGTTCATGTAAAGTATTGGATATTTTAGCTGAACTCATGTCTCAGCTTTTAATAAGATAGTCAATCATAAACATTGGCCTATCACCACCCGGAGATTAAATGCTTGTAGTGCACATTCATTAACGTCAAGTCAGGTGAAAGCGTTCCTGAGCAACGCGAAACAAAAAAGAACTAAATTACCCAAATGGGTGTTGGGATTGATGCGGATCGACCATCTAAAAAAGCTTGAGCGAAGTTGGAACGCTAGATGTATAAATACGAGACATTTGTATTGGCAAAAAGATCAAACTCAAAGCCTTCTAATTCTTTGAAATGGTCCGTCTCTCCTTGGCTATCGCTCTGGCTGTTGCCGTCTTTGGTGTCTCCGCTGCTCCCACTGGCAGTGGCAAAGCTACCGTAGTCTCCCTTCCATTCTCTCGTGCTATTAGCTCTCCAAACTGGAAGCAGGCCATTACTGCTGACAAGAGTCGTGCCTCTCGCTTTGGTGGTAAATCCAAGACTGCTGAACTTGCTGTCGCCTCCAGCTCAGTCACCGCTGAAAATGTTGATTTCAGTTATGTAGCCAGCGTCAAAGTTGGTACTCAAACCTTCTCTCTTATCGTCGATACTGGCAAGTAGATTAACATTTTGCTGTTCTTGGTTTCCTTGCCTAGTTCTAACCATCCTAAACAGGTTCCTCCAATACATGGGTTGGTGCTGGCACCAAATACGTACCCGGATCCACTGCCAAGAGCACTGGTGATACCGTATCTGTCAGCTATGGAAGTGGCTCTTTCTCTGGAAAGGAATACACTGATACCGTTACTTTGGGTACTTTGGTCATCACTGGTCAATCCATTGGTGATGCTACAAGTGCCACTGGCTTCTCTGGCGTGGATGGTATCATTGGTTTTGGCCCAACTGATCTGACTGAAGACACAGTTAGCTCAACTAGTGAAGTTCCCACCATCATTGACAATGCTTATTCCGAGGGATTGATCAGCACCAAGGTTTTGGGTGTCTACTTTGCCCCTCTCAGCGGCAGTGCTACAACTGCCAACAACGGTGAGCTTACTTTTGGTGGTGCTGATTCCACCAAGTACACCGGTTCCATTACCTACACTCCCGTTACCTCCACTTCTCCATCCAGCGTAAGTGATTTTATAATGAATTAAGTAGGCTCATACATATCTAACGTGCGATTCTATCTAGTTGTACTGGGGTATCAACATCTCCAAGATCGCCTACGGAACCACAAGTGTTTCCACCGCCAGCCTTCCTGGTATCGTTGATACTGGAACCACTCTCATCTACCTCCAAACTAGCACTTACACTGCTTTGTACAAGAACATTAGTGGATACAAGCTTGACTCCACTACTGGTCTTGTCGTTATTCCTTCCAGCAGCTATTCCAGCCTCAAGAACATCTCGTTCACTATTGGTGGCACTGCCTTCACCTTGACACCTGCTGAGTACATCTTGCCCCAAGCTCAAGTTTCTGCCTGGGGAGGAACTGCTGGAAAGTACTACAGTCTTATTGGAGATCTTGGTACTGAGACAGGCTTGGACTTCATTCTTGGACAAAAGTTCTTGGAGAACTACTATTCCATCTTTGTAAGTTATTCTTTTCACACTCATTCATGGTGTCTTGGTATAGCCTATCTTCAATATTGATTAACCATTGTGCAATTTTAGGATACTTCCAACTCTCGCGTCGGTCTCGCCACCAGAGCCTAAAGTAAAGGAGCTGGTCTCTGGTCCATTTTTACGAACGATAGCTCGCAGTTGTTGTTAAATGTACTGCCTATTATTTTTATTGAAGGAATATCAAAATAAATTCTATGCTTGAATAACATATTATGGTGTGCACATGAAGTGAAAAGATTATGTATTGCACTGCATGGTTTGAAGTAGCCGTGAATTTTTGGTACAAAACCAAGGCATTTGCGGATTTTAAAATTTGCTGCCAAGAAGCCAAGGCTGAGCACTGATCTTTTTCTTGTCCTCCAATGGTAGATCACAAGCTTGACCCGTACGAGAATGACGATATGAGAAGCGCGAGCGCTCCTTCCGTTGATGATATCGAGCCTATTTCTGGACATTCCAGAGCACCGCCTCCGTCTTATAAAGTTGGAGCGGAAAGTCAAGAGCAACCGTCAAGCGCTTCGGCAATGAATTCATGGATCCGACCTTCACCCAACACCACCAATAATAAGCACGTTCCCATTGAGGAGGAAGATTTAGAGAGTGACGATGTTGAAGCACCTTTACTTGGAAGTACAGTTGGAGACGTACAGGTGGATCCTTTCAGAGACCTTCCTCCTCCGCCACAATATTCACCTTATCGAGCGACATACAAGCAGAAAGGCAAAGGCGTCGTTTCAAGAGATGATCATATCAACGAAGATGGCGAGGCACTCTATCGATTCTTGCTGGACCATAATTCCCCTCCAGCAATGGAAATCAAAGTTCATGGTAAACTAACTTTTTGTTTTTTTGGCGGCTCTCCAAGAGTTCACGGACCAAACTCGATATTCATAAAGTTCGTTGATAGGTACGCATGATGTGACAAAGTGGAGAACAGAGACTCATCACAATTCGGATGGAACGACAAGAGAAGAACAACATCCGTATACGGAAGAAGTAGTGGATTTCGATTTTAAGATCGATGTATCTCAATATGTGTCGCCAGTATGCTCAAACATGTTCGTCCAACCAGACACCGAGACAGGACAGTCAAAATCCATTAGGGAGCTCTGCGATTCTTATGTTAGAGACGATGGTTTTTTCAAGGAGCTACAGATGCAAAAGTATATCGAGTGGAATTACAAGGAACTGACGCAAGGTAAAGGAATATACAGAGGCTCAGATTGTATGCGGATACGGCTAACATGATATATCTTTACATAGCTATTTTATATGCGATGCGATGCCAAGGATATCATTACAATGTATCCATCACATTCCCGCTGCATAATTATCGCGTTACGGTCAAGAGCAAATCAAAATGGTCACAGGTGGCGGAATCAAAATGGGTGAAGGCATTATTGATCATCACCTGCTTGTGGATATTTGCAGTGCCTGCATACCTGATGTTGAGAAAGAGGTATGGTCATAAGGATCTCAAGAGTGAATGGAATATGACAATCAGCGAAGAAGAGTGGTATAGACGGCATGTCCATGAAATTTTGGGACAAGTAAAATATCGACAAGTTTGATTGCAGTATACCAAGCCATTTTGTTCTTTTAATCTATGTAATTATAATTTTCAATACGTTTGTTTCACATAAAGACCTTCTGCTGCTTCATTTTTATTTTTGGCTGTCAAAGTTTCCAGGCGGAACGTTTTACCTTCCGATTTGCCCAAATTAGAAACACATAAAGTGATTACGAAGAAGTGTGAAAAAACCGAAAATTCCTTCTACTCCGTCCAGACCCGATTCTGTCATGTCGGTGGGTAATGACCACCAAAGTCAAAATGACGGCCCAGCAGATTGGGCATTTCGCAAATTTGCCGAAGCCGGCCAAATTGCTGTAGTCCCTTCTCCCAATCCTGCCAGATCAAGTGCCCGAACGTCAAGAACTGGCACAGCTCAAAATACACCTTCCAGCCAAGATATCATGGATCAAAGAGGAGGGTATGTGAAATATTGATAACGGAGATGGCCTCAATGAGATACTAATAGTGCTGATGAATGGATAGGTACTTCGATCTTGAGGTCTTTGACCTAAACCCTGCAGATCCAACCCGTTTACATCGGAAAAGACATAACGATGCTTCACAAGATCGATCCAGAGAAGGTGAGCTGGAGTCCGACCCGACGGAAAACTCAGGAGATGATAGTGGAGCTATGAAGAAAGATCGGCCCATTTCAACCAATACCACGAATAGCCAAATAACACCCAGTAGATCGCCTTCACTGGAAAATGTTCATCCTACAAGCGTCACTAGCGAATCATCCCCTTCTCCTCCTCCACCGATGAAAGCAAGCTCTCCGGCTATCGGAAAAGACGAGGTACTTAGGAGAGCGGAGAAGACGAGCGAAGTAGAGTCAAGAAAAGCAAAGGTCTTAAAGATTCTGCATGAAAAGTTTCCTCGAAGAATTGTGCACAGAGTTATCAAGACATCCTTGGCATACGCAACCTGTGTCATTCTATGCTCCATTGAAAGTATTGTCGTTGCAGTTGGACCAGCTGTATTTCTATGTATTACAGGTAGTCTCTTCACACATCCAGGAAGAACAATGGGTGCTCAAATCGATGCTACCATCACATCTGTGGTGGGTGTGGTACTCGCTGTTTGTTGGGCAACTGCTGGCATGGCCGCTTCAGTGTCTTACAATCGAACATATGCCGACGATCTTAGCAACCACCAAGCCGGCGTTGGTATCAATGCTGCTTTTCTCGTGGTTGGAATCATGTTCGCTCAACTTCTCCGAATGCGTTTTCCCAAGTTTCAGTTCTTCTCACTGCAATTTATGATTGTGCAAATTTTCTGTAACACCAAGCTTATCAATTTAACGGCTATGGATTATCAAGGCGTTTTACAGTTCGGAATTCCTCTTGTACTCGGTGCTGGAGTCTCTTTATTTTACAACCTTGCGTTGTGGAGAGAAACGGCTGTTGACGGTTTAGGTAAGAGCGTGATATGAAAGCCTAGATGTTGGTGATTGGGAGCTGAGGTCTTTGCATTCCCGATTACTAGGAAGAGCAATGCACGACACTGTCAAAGGAAGCCAAGCTATGCTCAAGTTAGTCACAGATCAGTTCGAGCTGGAGTTCGACACTGAAAATATTGATGTTGATGCTGTGAATTCCACGTCCGCCAAAATGAGAGCTGGCTATACCAAAATCATGACAGCCTACAAGGATTCCAAATACGAACTATCGCATGCTTACATCTCCCCTCTTAAAGCGAAGCCTATCTACAAATCTCTGAGTAGTTTGACCAAGCATTTAAGTATCTTGGGTGCTAGTCTTCGCAGTGAAAAGGCGTTATTCGAAGCCGCCTTAAATGCTTTCGAGCCGCACGATACAGAGAGTAGTGATGAGGACGACGTCATGTCCAGAGCTATGTCGGCTACCAACATGCATGCTGACCAAGTGAATAGAAACTCAAGGGCAGATCATTCAACCATTCCCAGTCGAGCTCAATCCCCGGAAAACGAATTTTATGATCAAAACCAGCTTACTGTCAACTCGATTGCTTCACTGAATTCCTCGCATATACCTCTTACCCCATACAGGCTGAAACCGCCAAAGAAGCGATTGAAGCAAATAGAATATGGCGACAAAGAACTGTTTGTAGCCTATCTTGAAAGCCTACGTGATCCACTTCTCACGCTGTCCAAAGCCTGTACCCGCGGTATGAATTGCGTTTCTGGCGGAATAAGCTACGAATGGGAGTTAGACGATGTTCGGCAAGATGGTACACATAGTTGGGCATATTACATCAGTCATGTTTTCAGAATTCGGAAAAAGGAGCCGACGCGAAAAGCCAGTAGTAGCGATTCTGTGGAAGCCCATTGCGACCGACACTGCGACTGTCCAGAACGTTTACGAGCCGCCATTGCAAGGTTTGATAACGATGAACATGAGCGCATGGAAACCTTGAAACGCATCAACAAGAAACGCCGGTTTGGACCACTGGACTTGGGTCTTCGAGAGGAAGTGTTTTTGGTCTTCTTTTTCATTTTCTGCTTGCGAGAAGTTGCCAAGGAACTGGGAAATCTGACCTCCACACTCAACGACATCAAAGACACGGTGGATAGAGGCAAAAATGGTGTAAGAAAGCGCCATTTTTATTTACCCAATCTAGTGGGGTCTAAGGGAAAATGGCGGAAGTGGGCCAGTTTCAGTTCGCATCAAGCTGTGAAAGACAAGGGTGGCCATACGTTACGTGAGTTGATAACAGGCTGAACTACGTATTGAGAAGATCTAATACCCCATACTGACACGTCTTGTATCTCACAGAACATTTCAAAGACAATCTACCGCATACGGCAACGTCAGAATTCGAAGATGAATATAGACTGACAACAATCCAAACCAATCTTTCTTCGAAAAACGGAAGAAAGAGGAGTCAATCGGTCGGCGCTCAATCGTTGCGGCGACGGAAGTCATCTGTGAACAAACGATTGCCTAATGCGTTGGGCGACCTGGATGAAGAGCATGGCTCAGAACATATGCTTCCTCCAGTGTACGATGGGTCCAACTACAAAAGTCGAGAGCCTTCCATTATTTCAAACCATGAAAGTGGTCGCAGTGACATTGAAGCACCTGCAGTCCCTCCTCGTATGAAGATTCCATTCAATGTTCGAGTGCGCTTTGTTGTCTGGAGAATATCACAGGCACTATCATCGTACGAGTGTAAATTCACCATCAAGATGGCATTGGCTGTGTTTGTGTTAGCACTGCCTGCGTATATTCCTTCGTCGCAAGAATGGTATGCTAGTGTTCGTGGACAATGGGCAGCTGTCACTGTAAGTAATTGCTGGAAACAAGATGCTGTAAGGGTAATAGGTAGTCCTGTAACTAATATCATCTTCAATCCATAGGTAATTGCCATTATGAACCCCACTACGTAAGTGATGAGCATATTCTATTTTTGTTGGTATGATTGCCCCAAGCTAATCCGAAACTTTTTGTTTCCAGCGGTGGTACTATCAACGGCTCTTTGTGGCGAGTCGTCGGCACGCTGATTGGAAGTTTCATGGGCTGGGCTGCCATTGCTGCTAATGGTGGCCCGTACGTTATTGTATTGTTTGGCTTCATACTATGTGAGTTTGCCAGTCTCATTACATTGTTACTCACTTAAGAAATGCTCGATTCTAATGTTTTCTCCTTCATAGCACTGATCTTTTTCTACGTCCATTTGGCCACTTCGTACAATCGAGTCTGTATTGTAGTGATGACTGCCTTTGAAATTGTTGCGGTGGCTGGACGAGTCAATCCATTGCCGGGGGAAACGACAGAGATGATGGTATTGTACGTGTTATTTGATTAGGGAAATTTATGTTTGTAGGAGGAAATTGAGTCCACACCAGACGCTAAAGATTTTGTTCTTGCAGAAAACGTACCGTCACCATGATTGTCGGCATTGGAGTGGCTCTTATCTTCAGTTGGTGAATATGCGTTTCTTTTTGGCCTATGATAGCCTTCTGATTCTAATCATTGTGGTTTATGTTGTTCAGGCTGCTATGGCCGTTTGTGGCAAGGCATCAGTTGAAGAAATCATTAGCAGATGTCATCTATGAGCTAGGAGAGTATTATGCCTTCATCATCAGTGCATTTCTTTACGATGACATACACCGTGTTCACTCTCCGGATGATATCAAATCATGCGAAAAGCAAGAACGAACTTTGCAGAGAGCCATTGTTGCCTGCCGCGAATTACTTAAACTCACGCTCCATGAGCCTGGTCTCAAAGCCCCATTCCCTACGGACTTTTACGACGAAATGATCACTTCGACACAAAACTTACTGGATCGACTTTGTAACTTAAAATGTGCGGTGGTTGATATGCCCGTTGAAGTGCGAAGAAAAACCATCAACCCATCTGTGTACTTATACCGTCGTGATATGGTGAGTAGCGCTTTAGGATTTGGCGTGATGGAGCTGTTCAAAGGGACTGACACCTTACTTGTTTTGTTGTGCCTAGACTGCTGCGCTCTTGCTTCATTTCCATACCCTATCTGTTTCTCTCAAGGCCAAACAGCCTCTACCAGCATATATGCCATCAGCTCGCCTCGCACGTATTCGGTTGATGAATCGGCGACGAGAACACCATCACGACAGCACCGATACCATGGTGCAGTTCAAGTATTTGACGTGGTTTGCCATGGCTTCATCGTCCGAGGAGATCATCGAAGAACTGGAACACTTGACTATCCTTATTCGATACATTACTGGCGAATCCAAAAACTCTCACCTAGTCAGGACCAGTGGCGTGCGTTTGCAGGAGCGGCAAAAGTGCAATAGAGGTTTTTACGACGTGGAAGGGAACTTTTAAATTGCCCCCCCATCTTTTTGGTATATGTAAACTGTAATTTGTAATTTATAATAGCATGACGTTTGTAATGTTACCAGCTACATCATGACAAAAACGCAATGTCACATTTCCATGGGTTGATTAGTTGAGGGGAGAAAAATATTGATTTGCATTGAATTGATGAAAAAGTGGAATATAATACAGCTAAAGAAAGATTGAAAACACAGCTAAGAGAGTGGACAGAACAAAGTTGTATAACAGAGGAGGGTAAAGTGTAAAGAGATGCAACACATTATTACAGAGATTTTTGGAGTCTTGCAGGGCGGGGGGCTCAAGCAGTAAGATCAGGGAAAAAGGACCAAAGGGAGGTAATATGCAGAACAAATAAAGATATGGGATGCTTGCCGTCAAGTACGTGAATCATAAAGTAAAAGGGATGTTTTGTCTTTTTTGGAGGCAGAGCCCATCTGCGATACGAAGTAAGATCACAAGATTGCAGATGTCTACAAGAAAAAGTGAGTGTATTGCCGGCTCTCAATATGCACTTCCATGCCAGTAAGCTTGTACTCGTTCAACTCTTGCTTAATGCGCATAGCAAAATCCGGGGTCAGCTTGCAACAAGTGACGTTGGGATCACATCGCCTATCGTATTCACTTGCCGAGAAAGTTTCATGCACAGTGATAGAAGACGAGAATCCAAGTCGGCGAGATTTCAGAGTAGGTGGTATTTCACGGATGGAGGTAGGTTCAGAAAGAGAGGTGGTGGATTGAGAGGCCGGTTTCATGCGAGGAGATCCATGAAGCGGGAGTGAATGAAGGTTGACGGACGAAGGAGGAACGAGCTCTTCCGATTGCTCAAAATCGCCTGCACTGAAATAATCGGCTCTGGAGGATGAGTTGGAGGTTAGAGAGGTTTGCCGCTGTCGACCACTGACGACCGAGGCATATGAGGCTTGTGATCTTGGTAATTGACGGTGAGGAGGGGGAGTCACTGGCGAACGTGAAGCGGACGAAATGGAGGTTGGCGAATCAGGTGGTTTAGATGCAGAACCCCGGCGTGCCGCTAAAAAAGAAGAACACGACCTAAATTGTTAATATGGCATTCATGTCGTGCAGAACCCCCCAACTAAAAAGCGCCACTCACGCTTCAAGCTTCCTTTCGAAGGCTGAATCGAAGCTAAAGAAGTATCCACTTTGGGTCGTTCAGCATTAGATCGGTTGGCCTTATCTGAGCCTTGGTCATTGATCATTTTGCGCAGGTCAGTGGTGGAGTGGCGTTGATTCGTGCCAGTGTGTGCTGGTACAATCACCGTTGCGACTGTAGGTTCAGCCTGTTGTGCCTTTTGTTTGTTGACACCAGACGACGAAGTGTTGCGTGAAAAGATATTGCTTAACGATACAATCGATCGACGGCGTGAGGAGGACTTTGCTGCGGGAGATGAAATGCTGCTGAGAGGTTGGGGTCCAATAATGGAGGCGGATTCTGAATACGCAGCATCCACCAAAGTTTGTTGTTGTGAAGCACTGGATGCTACAAAGGAGGATGCGGTGGAGGACCGAGTGGGCTTAGGCGAAATATCATTCTCGGTGATCTGTGACTGAAGCGAAACGGTTGAATCATTAGCCTTGGATGATAAGCTACTCATGCTAAACACGCGTCGAAGTCTCTTGGATAAGGACAGTTTGGTGTTGATGGACATTTCGGAACGAATGGAAGGGGTTTTGGAAGCTACCGATGTGACAGATGGACGACGTTCTTGGTGGGTGAATTGGGCCGATGACTGGGTAAGGAGAGGCAGTGGCGTAGGTATTCTTTTGGGAGCATGTTGAGGTGGACTTGGTATTTTATGTTCGGAAGGAGGAGGGTATGTTGGATAGGAATGAGGAGACCTTTGACTATGTGGGGATGAGCGCCTGGGTGAAGCGTCTCTAGAGTTATCTGGTGATCGGGAAGGAGGGCTTTCACGTCTGGAGTGATTAGGCGAGGATCGATGCTTTGGTGATTCTTCTCTACGTGGACTGGGGTGTCGACCTATAGGAGAATCATCTCGTCGAGGAGCCACTTGTTTCTGTTGTTGTGACAAGACAGGCATGCTCTGACGGTCTCTAGAGCGTAGTACAGGGGTGGAAGTTGATTTATGGACGGAAGGATTGTCACCATTACTAGCCTTGCGTTGCCGGGCGCTATAGTGTTCCGAAGCAGTTTGACGATAAGACATGATATCAAAGGCCTATATTGTTAAAAGCAATATTTAGTAATTGTATATATATATTTGAATACAAGAATGACGATGTTTGATAACACTGGGTGTTTCTAAACCGCTGTATTTCTCATGGACGGCCTTGATAAACTCACCAGTTGGTCCTGATCAAAGCGACCCCAGTTTGGCGCCAAGAAAGCGGCCAGGGCCACATCATCCTCGTCATCCGTGATGGTGAGTGATGAATTGTTTTGCATCACAGCTGTCATGGGAGCCAATGTGGGTTTGTATTTACAAGAGGGATGAAGGGAAAAGCTTTGTTGCTGTCCCACCAAAGCAAAAATCATAGCGTAACTTGAATCAGGACGGCGTCCAATGAAAACCCTTTGTTCATGTATAATGCTGAAGCCTAGCTATTCCCCGCCGATTAAACTAGTATTAAAACGCAAGGGCTGCCTGCCTGCAATGGAAAGGAAAAAGTATTTTTTATTGGAATGTCTACTCTTCATCATACTCTGCCATGGCTTCAGGTTCCTAGTCATAGAAAGAAAGAATAGAACATCGTAAGTTAAAATATCTCGCCATGTCTATAAATAAAATACACAAAAGTTATACTACCTTGGGTTCAATATCTTCACCGTATTGTATAGCGTTATCAATATTAGACAGCACATAGTTGATGGAATCTTCGTCTCGTATATTCAATGGTATGAAGCTGACCATACTGTAATCTTCAATCTGCGGGTAAACGGAAGAATGGAAAATCCTTGTGTAAACAATTAAGGAGGTCTTTCATCACGTTACAATGAAGGGTTTTACTTTACCAGTTGTACGATCGCTTGATTAAGCGCGTGAAACCGTGGACTTGTGTTGCTGTTGACATCGTCAATTAATAAAAGCGGGTCAGGGTCAAAGTATCGCTCCAGCTCTTTCTTTGTCTTTGTTCGTGCGTTTCGTCCTGCTCGCTTTTTTCGATTGCTTTTGTTATCACCTTCACCCTCTTCTTCTGCTGGCTGATTACCATAGTCACCTTCCACCAGATCCATCTTCGTCATGACATTGATATGGGGGATTTCAAGGTTGACCATGGCCGACATAGCGCTGAGCACGCCAGAAAAATATTTGCTCTTGTCTTCTATAAATTGGGATTCTAAGCAATAGACTCCGCACACGGCGAAATTCCACCGCTGTAAACATTCGCATATGCGTCGCATGATGGGGAAATGTGTATATAGTTCGATTTGTCCTGGGCAATCAAAAATTAGGTAGTCGTCCTCATAGTCTCCAAGTTCTTCTTCGAGCCAATCAAGGTTGTTGAGAAGAAACCTACGTAACTCATATTAGTTTGACCAATTGCTCCCGTAATAACGCACAGTCGCATTTTCACTCACTCGAGACAATAGATCAATCCACCATTTGGTCCATAATCAAGTTCCTCCATAACATCCTCTAACGTAATCAAATCTCGGATGTCTTGAGTAACAAAATAGGTTAACATGGTTTAGGTTGTACCAGTTTATATCTTTATCCCTTTCGCTTTTCTTCCACTTACCGACTGTGGGTTCATATTCAAAATGTTCCGCAGCAGGATCCAAATTAACGAGATGGACTTTACGGTTGGTTGCTTGACAGTGAGACATCATGGTAGCGCAGAACGTGGACTAGTTGTCAACGACGAATTAGCTACCGAGTGATCCATCACCAGAGTCATATGCTGAATTCAATATTACCTTGCCACTTCCCGCAGGACCCATAACAAGCTGGCAATGACGACCCCTATAGGTGAGCAATGTTCAGTGGGTGACCTCTATTTTGCTTCACTTTAATAGCATTGTACATACATGTTGGAGGAAGAATTGAATGCGTGCTGGCAGGACTGGCACAAAAAGTTCACGGCTTGAAGCAAAAAATGAAAAAAAGGCAGTCACCTGACAAATCCAGTATTTGGCGAAGGTCCGCACTCCACTTTCCTCGTCCCTCCCACTTTTCCAAGATGTGCATGAGAGTTACCTGCAAAGATTGCAACAAATACACGTGGGCCGGTAAGCTACAGAGTTGAGAACTTGACATGGTTTAATTTGGTTTATGAACTCTTCTTTTCACCTGATAGGCTGTGGTCGCCATATTGACCAAGCTCTTGCTGGTTTGTCCAAGGACCAAATCTGTACTTGCAAGGAGAAGGCTCAGCAAAAGCCCAAGGAAGATCTTTAAGCTTAGTGAAGTGAACGACGACGCGTAGTTGTATAATAGGGGAAGTGACTGCTGCTGTGCATATAATAAAAAGCATCGTATGGATGTGTTTATTGAAACAAGAAAAAATGATCTATATATTTTTTTAATCACATAAAGGAGCGTTTTACATGCCAACGTTAAGAAGCATGTTGGAACCTTGGCCGTTAGCAGAGCTGGGCAAGTAGGTAACGTTGCGGGCTTGGGCAAGGGTAGATGCAATTTCCTTGGAGGCTTCGATACGACGGAACTCGACGAGACCTTCACCGGCCTTCTCCAAAGCGGAAGAAATCAATTCAGCAGCAATGGCGTCACCTTCAGCTCGAATAACAGCAGCTTGCTTCTCTTGCTCAGCCTTCTCGACAACGAACTTGGCACGTTCAGCTTCTTGTTGAGCGATTTGCTTTTGTTCGACAGCGTTGGTGAACTCTTTACCGAAAGTCATGTGGGTCTGGTAGGAAAGGGAAAAGAAGGTTAAAACTTTTGCACTCCATGCACTTCAACATAATGCCATAAAACGTACGATGGAAACATCCTCCAACTCAATGTTGAATTCTCTGGCGCGCTTGACGAGGTCTTCACGGATTCTTGACGAAACAATTTCACGCTGAGTGATGAGCTCGGAAGCATCGAACTGTGCGACAATAGACTTGAGGACTTCGTTACCAATGGAAGGCAAAACTCTCTCGTCGTAGTCGGTGCCGAGATTTTGGTAAATGGTAGGAAGGTGTTGAAGGTCAGGTCGGTGGAGGACACGAAGGGTCAAGGTGACCATTTGCATATCCTTGGAACCGGTGGTGGTGGAAATGTTGCGAGGCTTTGTTCGAACATCGAACTTTTTGAGAGATAATGTAAGAAAAAAAAACGGCCACTACTAAAATCATCCATTCGTAATCACTCTACCTGGACTGCCTTCTGAAGCCAGGGTACAAGGAAGTGAGTACCTTCGCCAGCAGAAATAGGCTTGACACCCTGTATACGGTCGAAGAGAACGGCTCTATATCCACCTTGAACTGAAATGAGGTCCAAGAGTTAGTATTGGGTTGGGTAAATTAGCCATAATCAAAGCCATGAGCAATCCACTAACCGTCGTAAAGAGCTGTTTGGGCACCTTTTTAAATGGACGAAAAAAATAAATGGATGGTTAGTAGGTGATTGTGGATTCTGTGATTGGCAGGGATTGTGTTCGTACCAGCAATGACGATGGAAACTGGGATAGCCCACTTGGAGACAGTGGTGAGTAGGCGGTTGACTCCAGACATGATTAAGTTGGAATGTGAGTTTGCTGGGACTACTGCACTGCAATTTTTTGTTGTTCAAAAGACCATCGGAGTTTCTTTTTAGCCTGTGCGAACAGAATGGTTGGAAAAAAAATTGGCCCTCGCTCGCTTGCACACCATGGCAACTCACAATGTTGCTCCATCTTCTTCATTTCACCCTCACTTATATACCAACATCACTTTCAATCATGCTCCGTCAAGATTAGATTGCATATTTGATATCATTTACATCATTCCTCGTGAAGCGTTTGTCGATATCAACCAACTGAACGACTTGAAAATCAGCAAGCATGTCGTTGTCCTTAATGAAACAGATCTAGAAGCGCCGGTAGAAGTTGCTGTTCGAGGTGGAAATGTAGTGGCCATACGCTATGAAGCAGACGACTACCTTATGCTACTTGGCCAGCAAGTCAGCATTGATTTGCCGCTTCATATGCGGTATCAAAAACCAGATTCGCTGTGGACTCACCAAACCGTCACAATACCCGTACCGAAAGTAGGCTGGACCTGTCTCATTGATCCTCCACAAAAGCCATCCTCTATACCACCATTACCTTCTATTGATTTTCATTTGGAACGAGACAGCCGAACCACCTTTGACGAAATTGAAAGCACCGCTGTCGGCAACATGACCGTCAGTGTCCCGGTGGGTCGAACCGATGATATTTATACCGTTCAAACAGGAACCTTCATCACCGTCACTTTAGGCTCTCTGTGGATAGCATACTCTATATACCGAGCTGTCGTCAAACGGAAAAGAACGGAAGCAAAAGGCAAAAGAAGGAAATCGGAATAGAAAAACGTTGCTCAGTTATATTTTGGAGTGTAATGGACACGGTACTGCGGGATCTCCTTTAAAAAAACAACATCCCTATAAACGAAACAGAGCTTTAACAAACCCCAAAGGAAATAGAAATGAAGAAAAAAATAAAATAAAAAGGAAAGGGTAATTCGCTGATATTACAATGGTTGGGCATTAGGTTCTAAACTGTGTGGAAAAAGAAAGGTTGAAAAGGTGGGGTTCCTTAGAGGTCAATCAAAGGGGCCTCTTCCACGACAGGCTGTTGTTGTTTTTGTTGTGGGACAGCTCCTGGAAGACTGAAGGAATTTCTGTCATGCTGTTGAGGGTACGGTTGTTGTGGGTATCCGTCCCATTGCTGCTGCAGCGGTGGTACTCGTTGTTGAGGTGCTCCGTAGTGTTGCTGAGGAGATACCATTTGTTGAGGTTGCTGCTGCGCTCCATAATACGGATCAGGCGTATAGCTAGGAGCTGTTTGTGCACCGGGTGGTGAAACGTAACCGTGTGGACTAGGCTGATACTCATTGGGTGGGGCGAAATGGTTCTGTGCAGGTGGTACGTTTGGATTCGCTTCGGGTGCTTGTGGGGCGTAGTAGTTCTCTTGAGGAGGAGTTGTTCCTTGCGGTGTAGGAGGGAAGTATCCTTGGGACGGGAGAAAACCTTGATGGGGTGGTGCTGTACCTTGAGGAGTGGGCTGTGGTTGGTATTCTTGAGGTGGGGCGGAAACTTGCGCTTGATTAACAGCTTGGTATTCCTGAGGTGGACCTGATGGTGGCTGCTGTGCAGGGTACGAAGAGGCTGGGTATGAAGAAGACGGAGGTGCGTTGTACATGTAAGGTGCACTAGATGAGGATGACGATGGTACAGCGGGATAAGCATTTTCATGATTTTGCTCATAGGCTGACGGTTGGGGGAAGGGGGGTGCGTTGTAGTTGCCAGCATTTGGATAAAGTGAGCTCTGATCAGTGGGAGGAGCAGCGTACGCACCATTTGACACAGAAGGCGAGGCATAGTACTGGTGAGGTGACTGCACTCGGTCTTGAGCAGGGTGAGATCCTCTTGCATAAGATGTTGCAAGTCGTTCTTCCAGCAATCGATCGTACATCTTGACGGCTTGGTTAAGCTTATTGTGCATATCCACAAAGGAACGGTGTTTTCGATTGGTCTCATCAAGTGATTTTACAAGTTTTGGTTGAATTGCGCCAATTTGCGTGTACAATGCATTGATTTCTGGGTCATTGCCAATTTCACCGCTGCTTGCACGAATTCGATCCATCAGAGTTGAGAACAGCAAGATATTTTCCATTTCGGCAGTACTCAAATCGGTGGACGAAGGTGCTCGGTAACTTCGTGACTGAGATGCGTAATTCTGGGAAATATTCATATCTTGAAGTGAAGCTGCTATGGCCGCTGCGAGGTCCGGGTCATCTTGCTCATCTTGTTGGACAGGAGGGGGTGTAGCTTTCCTCTCCTCTCTTTTTGGTGGTGCGTATCCAGCACCATATGCACTCTTACTTCTCTCGGCTTCCTTAAGAGACAGTTCTATTGCCTTCTTCAAGTCCTCATCAATCTCCTCCTCACTGGCGGTGGGTGGTGGTTTGCTTATACTAGAGCTTCTCTCTTGGTGTCGCTTTTGGTACGGGTCCGCTTGCATAAATGGTGGAAGAGAAACGTCGTTGGCTTCCTTTTTCTCGATCCTTGCCAATTTGTTCTTCATATAACAACCGTCACACACTCGCACTTCTTCAGTAATGGCCAAGTGAGGTAGGGTCATTGTTTTGGAGGAACACTGTCCGCAAAATGTCTTGCCACATTGTCTACAATGATGCTATAGTAAAGATACTGGATCAATATCAATTGCATGAGCAGATACAGTTGCCCTGAATTTACCAACCTTTCTGTTCGTCATAGTGAATGCAGTTCTGCATCGTTCGCAAACATCAGAATCCGACCATTCAGGTGCCTATTCACCAGGAGGTTAGCCTATATCGTACACCGCATGAAACAGAAGAAAAAAACAATATCACATACGGAAGAACTTTCCAGAACAATGGAATCAACATGCTCATTGACAGAAGGGAATACAAAACCTTCCGCTTTGAGAAAGTTGTAGGTATCGGTGATATAGCTCAAGGCAGGATTTCCTTTAGCTGCCATGCCCCACACTTGCACAACGTACAGGATCTTATTTTTAACATCCAAATTGCAACCAGTCTAATAAGCAAGTGTCAGTATAGCAAGTTTCATGCTACAAACAAAAACAACTCAAAACTTACTGGAGCTCTAATGATGGAGGTGAGTTCTTCCATAAATTCGCGACTAGCAACCTCCCTAACAAACTGCTCTCCGCCGTTCTTAACGCAAGAATCTACAAGCTATACATTTAAAAGCAGTGAGTGATATGGTGTCTCGTGCTGAGTAAGGAGGCGGGTTTCTTGGCGCAAAAGGAAACTTACACCCAAAGTCAGGAGTTGAACGTTTGGATTCTTATGAGCCATTCTCGCCTTGAGAGAGCGCATGGCGTCTTTGGCATTGACCTTTTTGCCTCGAATTTGATCGGCAATCTCCAGGTTAAGAGCCAGGTTTTCTTGGCCAGCAGGTAGCAGTTCCGACGTTGCTCGCTCTGCAAGAAGACGGTTGGTACGAGGCGTTGGGGTATGTGACAATGACTGTACCAAACTTACCGACGATTTCGTCGAAAGGACTTTGGCCCCACCAGAAAGACATGATTTAATGTAAGAAAGAGTTGGATTGAAGCTGATTGGCGATGTTGAGGTTAGGCCTTAAAAAGAAACTCAGCGAAGCACAGCAATTTTGGCCTCAGGCGTCATTGATCACGTGTACTCTACCTGTGCCTTCCAGGCGGACAAAAAAACCTTGTACTGTCGCAGCAAATCAAACCGCCTTGCATTATGGCAGATCTACGAAGCTGGGTATCCGATCATGCTATTGAGGTAAGTTAATGGAACCAAAATTCCTGTTTTGCCTTGGTACATTAGTATGTGGAAGCTGATATTGATGGAATCTCCATATTCCAGCTGTTTGGAATGTCCGAGAGGACACTCGTCGACTTTGTGATTGCCACAGGTAATTCTTCGCTACTATGCATTCCTCAACGTGAAGACATGGTACTAACGTAATTTCATGCTACAGCACAAAGTGCCAAATCGCCCGAGGCATTGTTCATGTCTTTACAAGCCGCTGATATCCCTGCTACTGACCAAGCTCGCCGTTTCGCGCACGATCTGTTTGCTCGAGTACCACGAAAAGTCAAAGCATCATCCACCGAAAAAGCACAGAGAAAGAGAGAAGAAGCAGAAGTGTCCAAAATGCGAAAAGCAAACGAGTCATACTCATTGTTACTTGAGGATGACGAAGACGACGAAGATCGACGGGAAGCAAAGCGACTGAAGAAACTGAAGAAGAAAGAGAAAAAGCTTCGTAAGAAGGAGGACGAAGACAAATGGGCCGATGACGAAGATAATCAACCAGCTGTTGATCTCGATCGACGGGGGAGAAAAGGTAGGCACCTTTTTCCATCCTTTATCCTCATAGACCTGGATTGTGTTGTTAATTTTTTGATCCCTTGTTACAGACGATGAAGACGTGGAAATGGATAAAGAAGAGCAAGAAAGATTAGAAGATCTCAAGGAAAGAGATGAGTTTGCTCAAAGATTGAAGGACAAAGATAAGGATGGCACAAAAAAGGTATGTAGCAATTTGACGCAGTTCAACGGTTTCAACTGTCAAATAAACATTTTTTTACTTTTTCTACAGATGGTTGAGGATCGATCCTCTAAGGGCGACACGGAAGCGACGCGAAGACGCAATTTAGCTGATGACAAGAACTTAAGAGCAGCAGCGTTGCCGGACATTCGTGACCGATCCCGTCAAGAATATCTCAAGCTCCGAGAGCAGCAGCGACTAGAGCTCTTACGTCAAGAAATTCAGGATGAAGCCTTCCTATTTGGTGATCAGAGGCTATCGAAGAAAGAAATTGAAGAGCATGAGTACAAAAAGCAAGTCCTCGCTCTGGCTGAAGCGCGTCTGAAAATCGATTCAAAAGAAGATGGATATGTTATGCCTGAAGGTAAGTCACGTCCTAAATGTATTATCCATACGTGATGAAGTGCTAAATAATGTACATACATAGATTATATCACGGAAAAAGGCAAAATCGATCGCAAGAAAAAGGAAAGCGCCTTGTATAAACGATATGAAGATGAAGAAAAGTTTGTCTCAGAACAAGATCAATGGGAACAGGAGCAAATCAAAAAGTCCACCACCAGGGTCGAAAGATCACAGCCTGAAGATGAATATGATTACGTTTTCGATGAAGATCAAAAGATCGATTTCGTCATGGCGGCCAAAATCAATGCCAAGGATAAGGACGGAGAAGATGAGGAGCTTTTGCAACGTATCGATGCAGCTGAACGAAAGGCGAAGTCTATTGATGAGGTCCGAAAATCTTTGCCTATATACCAGTATCGTGACGACTTGATTCAGGCCATCAATGACTACCAAGTCTTGGTTATTGTTGGAGAAACTGGATCCGGTAAAACTACTCAGCTTCCACAATACTTGTATGAGGCCGGATTCACCAAAGGTGGCAAGAAGATTGGATGTACGCAACCACGTCGTGTAGCTGCCATGAGTGTTGCTGCTCGTGTCGCGGAGGAAATGGGCGTAAAGCTTGGTTACGAAGTTGGATATTCTATTCGTTTCGAGGATTGCACATCTGACAAAACCGTCGTTAAATATATGACGGATGGTATGCTGCTTCGAGAATTCATGACTGAGCCAGACCTTGCTGCATACAGCTGTATGATTATTGACGAGGCACACGAACGTACATTGTCTACCGACGTCTTGTTTGGTTTGATTAAGGTAATGTACCCATTGCTGCATAGCTTAAAAGCGCGTATTTCTGTACATTGGTTTAATTGATTGTATGCTGCATTTATAGGATATCGCGCGTTTCCGACCCGATTTGAAGCTTCTCATTTCCAGTGCTACTATGAATGCCCAAAAGTTTGCAGAGTATTTTGACGATGCTCCTATCTTTAATAGTAAGTTATTGACTGGTAGTGCGATTCACTGACATGATCTGACTAACTCGATCCCTGTAGTTCCAGGCAGACCTTATCCAGTTGAAATCTTTTATACCAAGGCTCCAGAGGCAAATTACCTTCGAGCTGCAATCACACAAGTGCTGACCATTCATGTCACGCAAGCGCGAGGAGATATTTTGGTGTTCTTAACGGTAAGATTTTATCATTATGAGAGTGGATACTTCATTTATAAAATCTAACATATATCTCATCGATTAGGGCCAAGATGAAATTGAAGCTGCTCAAGAAGGACTAACTCTAGCGTGCAAGGCGCTTGGCAGTAAGATTGGAGAGCTGATTATTTGTCCTATCTATGCAAACTTGCCCTCTGAAATGCAAGGCAAAATCTTCGAGACGACACCGGAAGGTGCAAGAAAGGTATGTGTTGAGAAGTTCAGTCCAGAGACTTTGCTGGATCATCTAACCAACGATTTATATAGGTTATTCTGGCCACTAACATTGCCGAAACGTCTATCACGGTCGACGGTGTTTCATATGTCATTGATCCTGGATTTATCAAACAAAAGGCGTATAATCCAAAAACTGGTATGGAATCATTGGTTGTTACTCCAGCATCCCGTGCATCAGCAACACAGCGCGCAGGTCGTGCTGGTCGAACTGGCCCTGGAAAATGTTTCCGCCTGTTTACGCAATGGGCCTTCTATAACGAGATGGACGAAAACACTACGCCTGAAATCCAACGTATCAACCTTGGTAACGTTGTTCTTATGCTTAAGGTAGGTGCTTTCAAGCCAGGCTATTTGACTTTCAAAATCATACACAAGCTAGCTATGCTTAACACATTTCGGTTTAATAGAGTTTGGGTATCAATGATCTATTCAACTTCGACTTTTTGGACCCACCCCCGTCAGAGACCATGATTCGATCACTAGAACAGCTTTATGCTTTAGGCGCTTTGAATGCTCGAGGTGAATTGACAAAGCTTGGACGTCGCATGGCTGAACTTCCAATGGATCCAATGTTATCAAAGACCATTTTGGCTTCTGAGAAATACGACTGTTCAGAAGAAGTCGTCTCCATTTGCGCTATGTTGTCAGAACAAAGCTCTCTTTTGTATCGACCAAAGGAAAAGAAGATCCTCGCCGACACCGCTCATCAAAATCTCATTCGTCCTGGCGGTGACCATCTTACTCTCCTCAATATTTGGGATCAATGGGTGGAAACAGAATATTCTATGCAGTGGTGTTATGAGAACTTCATTCAACACCGAACCCTTGGACGGGTTCGAGATGTTCGTGATCAATTGGTTGGATTGATGGATCGTGTCGAACTCAAACTGACCAGCAATCCAAATCCTGCTGACACCAACCCAATTCGTAAAGCTATCACAGCCGGATACTTTTACAATGGAGCGAGATTGAACAAATCTGGAGACTCATATCGCACCATCAAGCAAAATCAAACTGTCCACATTCATCCAAGTAGTAGCTTGCTTGAAAAGCGACCACGATGGGTGTTGTATTATGAATTGGTACTGACGAGCAAGGAATACATGCGCCAAGTTCTGGAAATCCAACCCGAGTGGTTGATGGAAGGTAAGCAAGTGCTGTTGTGTGTATAACGTGCTTTATCCTGTTAACTCACAAGCATTTATCCTCAGTTGCACCGCATTTCTACAAGCAAGAAGATCTTGACAATCTCGACGACAAGAAGAAAATGCCCAAGCAGCTCCGCAAGTAGAAGCGTAACCGTGGGTCAAACTCAAGAGTTCAACGACAGAATCACCAGTACCGTTTATGCTTCAACTTTGTACAATTATTCATCCAACACAATCCCAATGCGAAAAAAAAGTTAGACCAAGTTTGTTTACTGGTGTCGTGAGCCATCACAGCAAAGCAATTATACAAGATTATTTTTCCTGGCTGCACTCACTGGCAATTAATAGAATAAAAAAATACCACACACACACACACACACACACACACACGTATTAATTAAAGGTTAAGAACAGTGATGGAAGGGGAAGGGGGGGGGGAGTGAAATAACTAGATAGGATATAAGTTAGCTGAGTCGTCGTCTTCAAAATCTTCTAGCTCGTCGACTTCTTCATCTTGCTCCTCTTCGTCATCTTCATCCATCAGGATCGAACTATCTGCTTCCATGTCAACATCTTGCTCCAACTCATCCGGATGATCTTCACGGTCCGTAGCGGTAGTTCCAACCAGGCTGGAAGGTACGATGCCTGATTTTTGAGCCATACGATATTTCACACTACCTAGTTTTTCCAAATTACCCCGCTTCTTCGCACAAGCTTTCATAACCCCCTTGGCGGCACGGTCTTGCATAGCTTCAAATTGTTGCCAAACGTAGTCTTTGCACTTGCTTGCCCCGTCGAGTTCTTGAATCAGACTTGCAATGGTTGCATGGCCTAATCCATAATAATCAGGACCGCTTGCCGAGTTTGTGCGAAGGACGCCACGGACTTCATTGGCCCGTTTCACCATAGCCGTCCATGCGCCGGTTGCCGAGTTAGCCACAATGGGTTCATTCGGACAATCCTCACATTCGATTTTAAATAATGGTTGATGACCTCCGTCGTCAAGAATGGTAGCTCGCACGGTAGTTAGGCTATTTGCGTCGATCATGGAAGGATAGCTTCGAGTAATAGTATACCCAACTGGCCATATGTATCGCTCGGTGTGAAAGCCAGGCCTGTCCCAAACGACGTGACCAAAATCTTCAACAGTGAAGACGCCAATGTGGAGTGGCATGATGGGCCGTCCCTCTTCATCGCGAGGAACAGGCTGTATTCGTCGAGTGGTGACTTTGACATTGGGGTTTCGATTTCGTTTTGGTGGTGCTGATATGACGGTTGTGGTACCAGAGCTGCGTTGTCGTCGCTTAACGCCGGCTGTTACTGATTTATTTTGGAACGGTGATGCTTTTCGTGATATCTTGAGTGGCGATGCTCTAGGCGAGAGAGCAATGGGCGCTATACGTGGATCAGACATGGGAAAGAAGTTAACGGACATACACACTTGAGAACATATTCAGAAACATGGGTTGCTTGACATACAGTCCAAATCATCCGAATCGTAAGTCTCCCCTCCTTCAGAAACACCATCTGCGTGGGGTTCGAAGCGCGTGGATTCTGTGGATTGCAACTTGTCTAGCAAAATGCTACGAGGAGTTGTTAAGAGTCAACAGAGCAGCAGCGTAGCACACGGACATTAAACTCACTTTCTCTCAAATCGTAGAGTTTTGATCTTTTGCAAAGATCGGTTCAAATCTCCAGTGATTCCTTTGTTGATCTGTTAACACAATGTAGTCGAGTCCACAAAATAGGAATTTCGCACGCACGCACGCGCGATTTCAAGATGACGACGAGTGCACAAAGATTGCCAAAAAGCAATGGGATTCAAAAAATAAACAGTAGTGTATCGTGTTAATGGATACCCATGTATGAGGCACTTGTACGTATAGGCTGGACTTTACCTCCAGACATTCTTTCAGGTTGGATTTTAGCTTGCGGTATTGATATTCGGTGATGGTACCCTCCTCAGGCGAAGATGGAGGATCTTGCGAAGACGGCAGGTCAGCGGTGCCAATGAGAGGCGAAGACGGTGGATTAGATTGAGGAGTCATTCAGCGCATTGAAGGTTGAATCAACAAGCGGAGTGCGGTGGGGAAGAGGCAGTTCTTTAACCACGAAACGCCCAAGGAAGGAAAATAAAAATAAAAATTCCCAAGTCCACCTTCACGACGTTTTCTCTCCTTTTCACTTTGCATTTCAGCGAATCTGCCTTTGCAGATAGCAGGTGATTTGAAAGGAAGAAAGCCACGCGTTTTAGTTCCAGCATGTGCAATTACCCATTTGCACCGTGCATGGCCAAAGTGGCATTCACTTGGCTGGCTCCATTGTTGACGGAGGCAGCTGTGGGAGTGTGTACCTGAATGGCGCTAGAGTAATGTTCATTATGAAAAAAAACAACCATGTTCAGGGCCCTAGATTTCAGAGATTTGATCCATAGCTGGCAGTATTCTTGGTTGTACACTTTTTGTTTTCTTTCAAATAAAACGGTTGCAAATCCTCTTGTTGTCTAAAATCGCCCGTTGTTGTTATCCGCTGGGTCAAAAATCTATATTTTTCCTCGGTATCCATTTTTCCTTCGGACTCGCTTGTTCTTTTGACAATAAAAAGTGGCCATGTCAAGGCGACGAATAGCTCTGATCGTCGGATCGGTTGTAGCTCTCATATACATTCTCACATTCATACCATCATCTCCTTCATCAACCGAGCCCTCCCAAGTTGACAGTCAAAATGAGGCCATGCGTCACGCTAACGAAATCATACCACCCAAGATGCCTGCTCCAGTCCCTGTACCTGCCCAAAAAGTCATAAAGAAGGATCCTATCCCTATCGTAGGAACTCCTGACTTGAACAAAGCTATCGAAGTCGGGGAAGATGAAAAGTTTCTTGCATATCTCCCCCACTCCGGCTTTCACAATCAGCGTATTGAATTAGAAAATGCATTTTTATTGGCAAACTATTTGAACCGTACACTACTCCTCCCACCTGTCTATCTGTGGTCACTTGCCATGCCCTGGCTTCGGTTCGACAAATGCTACGAACGACTTCTTCTACAGTCCAAGCGTGGTCTTGGCCATTGCAAGAATATACCTTCCTCCTTCCCTTCTCCACCCGAATGCCTCAATTATGAAACTTGGACTTCGGTTCCTTGGAGTTTCTTTTACACCATGAGCGGCTTTGAACAACATGCTCGCTTTTATCAACGTTACGATCTAAGCCTGGAGTGGATGTACGAGAACCTTCACATCAAATCAAAAGACATTCACTTTGAAAAGGATATTACGCCTTTCGACTTCAGAGTGTACGATGATCCCGACTCAAAAACGCCAGTGGGTCGGTTCAAGAATCGAATCGATGTTACTACTTTTCAAGCCATTCCTGAAAAAGTTCTTCACTTTGGTTCCGTATTTGGAAGTTACCGCATCCTGGCCCAAACAGAGGAACATGCCGAACTCCATCGGTCGCTACGGAATAACATGATCTTCCGAAATGAATATCTCCTTCGCGCTACTGACTATGTGGTTTCCAAGATTGGTGGCGTGAAAGGCTTTGCTGGTTTGCATATTCGTATTGGCGACGGTTTATTTGCTCGCAAGAAAACCATCACCATTGACGACATGTACCACGAGTTAGTAAACCAATTCACCGATTTGACAAAGGAAGAAGTAGAAAAACTCGATTACACTCATATGGACGATCGTCTGGAAGATGAAGAGTATGAGGTCAAGAGGTACAGATGGCAAGGCAAAAAGCCCGACACGCCAGCTGAACAGGAACCTGTGGTGGTACAGCACCCTCCCGATGAAGAACTCCAGCGCACACTACAGCAAATCGTCCCTATTAAAATGGATTGCGCCAAACATCAAGGCAAAACGGCAGGCTTTCTCACACCCATCTTTTTAGCAACCGATGCCCCCAAGCCCAGACAGAATCCTCTGTTCCGAAAACTTTTCGATACCTTTCCATGCGTATTTGTATTGGACGACTTTAAGGATGCCCTGGATGAATTGGTGCGACTGCAAGTGGTAGAAGATGGCGTTCATCTAGCCAGTTATCTGGTACCGATGGTCGATGCCATGATTGCGGCGCACGGACATACCTTCCTAGGCACCAAAGATTCCACCTTCAGCTCGTACATCGAACGCTACTTGCACCCCGTTTACATTGGAGAAGAGGTCAAGTTGATGGGAGTGGGACGCAAAGGAGCACAAACCTGAATTGGGATTAAGAGGCGTAGACATATTGTCCATTTATAGTGCTTTTAATCATTATGAAGTTCGAAGAAGGACCTCTTCTTTATGACAAATTCCATTCTGTACAGCCAACATAATACAAGAAATTTGACTTTCAGAGTTTATTTTGGGTTGAACTGGTCACGGATGTGATGATCATCGACTGCTCGTTCGGCCCTTCATTTCCCCCTGGCCGGACAATGTGCCACCTTGTTGTTTGAATCGGGGGGAGTTAGAACTGGATGGTAAATGGCCTACCATGAGGCGGAATTGAACGATGATGGAGTCAACCATGAGCCTTTGTCATAGACCTGATCCAAACCTAGGTTCATTTGCGTAGGAATGAATTCTTTAATTGAAATTGTGCCGCAGCACGATCGTCAGGGAACAGACGATCTGGAAAAGGAAATGCTACTACGATCGCGGAGGGTCGGGTTTAAAAAAAAAAAACCTGTCCAAAGGAGCCTTGAATTTTTTTGTGTTTTTGATCGATTCTTTCTTCTACAAACCTCTTTGCTGTGACCATCTTCCAGCATGGACATCCGCAATCTCAAGCGGCGGCGTCGTTCAAAAGCACCTGCAGGTCAGGCGGCTCCTGATAACAACCTGATCCCTCTGCCGAACTTACAAATGTCGGCTTTCCAACCCTTTGCCACTCAGCATCATCCACCACCTCGACATGTCTTGAGCCAATTCTTAAAATGCGCAGTGTGTCAAACCACATTGAACGGCCCCATCACTCTGTCTTGTGGGAATTCGGTGTGTACCAGGTGCATGCCTCCTTACAAGGATTTAGCCTTTGTCTGTCCGGTAGCAAGCTGTGCACGGCCGTCCCATGTTCTCCTACGAAAAGCCAAAATCGATGTGACGCTGATCAAGTTATTGGATTTCACCCACGAGCAGCCACCCCCACCTGGCCCGGAAGAAATATATAATATGCAACTTCGAAAGCGAATCGAAGACACTTTAGAATGCCCAATCTGTGCCTGTTTGTTCCTTGATCCAGTCACCACCCCATGCGGTCATACAATGTGCCAACGTTGTTTATTACGCACTCGAGATAATTCAGAATTATGTCCAACCTGTCGCACTCGTCTTCCTGCGTATGCACTGCTGCAGACGCTAGCCATTAGTGCGACATTGTACCAAATCCTTATGCACCTTTATCATGATGAATACCATCGAAATGCCCACGACGTCGCTAGAGAATCCAATGATGATACCCAATTACCCCTCTTTGTACATAACTCCATCACCTTTCCCACATTACCTTGTGCTATTCATATTTACGAACCCCGATACATGACTATGTTAAGACGATGTTTATTACAGCCCCAGCGACGGTTCGGAATTTGCTTTGTTCGAAGCCCAAATCAAGATAGCCAAGCTCCTTGTCTACCCATGGGCACTATGCTTGAAATTCAGAATGTGGCCAATCTTGACGATGAGCGAGCCATTGTCGAAACCATTGGCGCTTATCGGTTCAAAGTGGTGTCTACCGATCTCAAAGATGGGTACTATGTTGCTCGATGGGAACAAATCAATGATCTAAGCCCTGAAGAGCAAAGCTACCAAGAACGTATGGAGATCATGACAGCTACGGCACGGAAATTCAAAGCTAAAAATAAAGCCAAATCGAATGCATCCATACCTGCACCAGGCAGCGGGCCTGCATTTGGTCCAGCTATGCTGAGCTTGGGTACCATGATTGTCACACAAGGTCAAGCATGGGCATCGAGATCGCAAGGGTCCTCTTCTGCACAGCAACCGCTGGTCGATGACATGACCGAACTTGAAATGCAAAGTACCGAGGACATCATTCATGCTATTCAACAATTTATTGACTCTTTTCGAATTGCCAACTCTTCTTGGATGCAACAGCATACCGCTCGGTTTGGCCCTGCTCCTGATTCTCCCAATGCATTTATCTGGTGGGCCGCTATGACCATCCCTCTCGGTGAGCAAGAAAAATATAGACTCCTTCAAGTCAACACCACTCGAGAACGGGCCAAACTACTTATGACTTGGATCAACGCGCTTAAACAAAAGTGGTGGTTTCCATCTTCATGATGTTTAGCTAGCGCATGGCTTCCACATCTTTGCCGATGTGGTTTGTATAAATTGACTTGTAGCCTCTATTCCCTCTTTTTTTTTTTCGCTTACGGCATTCTTTAGACACAACTGTAATCTAGTGTACTTTATTTTCCTGACATCTGCTCTATATAAACAATAAAGTGAAAAGAGCGAGCTTGTGCGATGATCGGTGGGAGATCGCTCTGCAATCATATGATGACTTGGGTGATAAGTGATCCATGATTGGACGAGATAAGATTGGCTCCACTAGGTCCCGCAATGCGCCGACAAGCGGAGGGCAATGTGAGAACGGAAATGAAGGCGTTGTGCTGTAAAGGAGTGGAGGGTGGGCTAAGGAAGCATGCAAGAACGATGGCCAGATGTAGTTTACCTGGCTCCGAATAAGAGGTTTCATAGAAATTTAGGGCCCTGCTCAGCGCAAAGGAGTGTCACAACGGTATCTCCAGAGCGAATATACCTTTTTGGAAAAGTGGTCCGATTTTTCTTCATAAATATAGCCAGCACGGTACATAAAGCCTCACACTCTCTTCTTGCCTGGTTTTCTTTCGATATTTTCCTTGCTTTGAAGCATAGAGCCGTCCGTGGTTGGCATCATGGACTATTTTCCTATCCTACAACTCACCCCTGACGAACCCATAGAAATCAACTACTATGGCCAAGAAGAGTGTGGTCATTATGGCTATTTCGACACCACCCAAGACGATCTATTGGAGATCATGCCTCTAACGCCTGATATTACGTCGGTCACGGACAATAATCAATTACATTGCGAAATTAGACTATTTTTTGAAGAGATTGGCGTCCTCTCGGAAGAGCCAGAGCCTATTGATCCAAATCGAGACTACGAAAAAGAATTCGAGCTAGAGCAGGAAGCATTACAGGCTAAGCGTAAAACTCGACAACGACGCAATGCAAACCAAGCAAGTCTGAATTCACTGCCTTCTCTAGCACCGTCTGAAGTCACCTCGGCTGCAAGTTCAGCAGAGCCCAGAAAGTGGTGGCCTCAGCCGCATGATATGATCTATAGGCGGACATGCCATATGCACGAGATCACACACGATATGAAGGATAACACCACTGGTCCTTTACCTGGAGATCTCATTGAGCATGCCAGTGCTTACCTTTATGAACAGACCTACCGCTGAACGGCCGTCCGTGTATATATAATCATTTTTGCTTCTGCTTGTTAAAAATAATCCCCATCCCCTCGTTTGATACAGCACTTCCTTTGCTTCTTCCTAACACCATACCCCACTCCGTATAATAGTATCTGTAATTGTATTCATTAAAACCAAAAAAGAGGAATAGATTCCATCCGAGTAAACCACATGCCCGTAGAAATAACAAGGCAACAACATTGAAAGTGTGTTTAGAAAAGACATGCATTGGTAAGCACAAGGAGTCAGTCTCGGCCCAAACAATGACACCGAGCTCTAACAATGCGCCAAAGTAGCACATCCCTAACAGAAGAAAATGTTGGCGTCACTGTGGGCATTCAAACAGAAAAGTAGGGTTAGCATTGGGATGACTGCAGCAGCAGGGTTATCCTGATTCTGTCTGAGTCTTTGGCCCAAGTCACGTGCTTCACTCTGACCGACCTGAATGCTTCAGTCACCCATAAAACGTCGATCCTTTCATCTCTACTCCTACCATGTCGGTCGCTAGACGTGAACGCAAATACGGTGCTGATTCAGATCGAACGAAAAGAGTTCCTTCTCAACCTGTGCAGGCATGGTAAGTGCTCTCGATGTCGTCCGAACCAGGTTGAAACACAACTCTAAAGCTGGAATGAATGGACAGGGAAAGGAAATGGACGGAATCAGCGCGAGGAGAGCAGTTTCAGATCTGCAAGTGGGTCAAGTGTAGGTGATTTTATTGTGTTGGCACAATGCCATACGCGTGTTTGTTTGGCTGTTTTCTCGTTTGCTCACGTTTGCCTTAACACCCGTTGTGTTTTCATCGATCCTTCAGCTGAAAAGGAAATAGTGTTTGAAGACGACGAAGACGAAGAGGAGGAGATGGACACAGAAAAGGTAAAAGATCGGAGGGTATTCTGGTAACGAGCCTTGACATGGGCTAATACGAACTCCATGGCCATAGGAAACCACCACCGCTGGTGAAATGGAAACCTCCAGTGCGGTTACACCTGAAGTTTCCAAAACCGAACCTGAACACACCCATGAGTCTGAGAAAGCGGAATTGCCCTCATCGACGGGTCTTCTCAATAGTACTGTAGATAAGAAATTGGCAGAGATGGAAGAAGAGGAAACTACACATACACCCAAGCTGGACGATGTCTCAGATCACGAGCCTGAACCTGGCAATGGAGCCGACGTTGAAGAAAAAGATAATCCCGCTGCCTACCCTGCTTCCAACCCTCATATCCAAGCACGCTTAGAAGAAACCGATTCACTGGATACCACGCCACAAGAAACTCAGGATGAAGAGATGGGGGATGCCTCAGGTTTGGAAACATCTTATCCAAGCAATACCGCTACACCCGAGTACACCAGTTTCCGAGCCGACCGCGCTCGTGAAGTGCTTGACTCTGCTGTATCTGAAGGTGCATCCATGGAACCCAGTTTGAGCCGGAGCAGTTTGAATGACGAGACCCCTGAGTCCTCTAGTACTTTTGATCAGTGAAGAGGCCATAAAATTTGAATACAAGAGACCGAAATACATATTCTTTTTTTTTTAATAAAATACACCCCATTCACGCAAAGCGTTGGTTGGCCGCTGTATTTTTGACAGAGAAGGGAACCGGAGGATGTGACGTGTTTTTGATCGGTGCTTCCAACAGTTTTTTGACAGCCAGGGCCATCAAATTATTAACTAGCATCTCACTGATCGGCTCCTATAGCGATCTCGATATCCTGGCCGATTCATCCCCGCTATCCAGTGTATTCCAGTCTCGGTATACTCTTTGAATTACTGTATCCAGAACGACGCGTGTTATAAATTTTTGATCAGCCAGCCCGAAACGACTGTTTTGCAACGCGGTCAGGTAAGCGCGTCGTCTAGCATGAACTCACACCGTGTTGAAATCAATAGCGTAATGGCCTCCCTATCCAACAGCTCAAAATGCCTCCCAAGAAACAGAAATCGGATGCGGCATTGACCAATGCCCAAGAAGAAGAGATGAGCTCTGCTCTGATTGCTCAGTTACTAGCTGAGGATGGCATGGAAAACGATACTGGAGGGTATTATGCCGAATATGGCAACGATCGAGGTGTATACGATCAATACCGCAGACACGACACAGATGATAGCTACGAAGAAGAAAGCGAAGATGACTATAGGCCCAAACCAGGAAAGCGAGGACGTGGAGGGAAACGTGGAGGTTCCAGTCGAGGAGGAGGTGGTAAGTGACTCAGCCATTGACATCAAACATGGACCCCCGTCCTTTTTTTTTTTAATGAAACTTTTTGTTGACGGGTGTAGCACCTCGAGGTAGGAAACGAAAAGCCATTCCATCTACAGCGGAGGATGAGCAGCCCGACCCAACAACTCCTGTCAAACACGAAATTAGCACCGAAGAAATTTCCATTGTCACGGGCCACCAAGATCTGGCGGAAAAGAAGGAAAAAAAGCCTAAGAAGGCATTGGCAGAAGGAATGAAAACAGGCACGTATGATGCTGACGAGGAGGCAAGATTCTTAGAAGGTCTAGAGTTATTTGGACGGGAATGGACAAAGGTATTTAGCATAGGGATAATCAAGGGATACGGTTGCTTTTGCTAATGGATGGGCACGCAGCTTGCAGCTCATATAGGGACTCGAGATCCCAATTCTCTTCGTAGCCATGCTCAAAAGCATTTTATCAAATTGTATCGCGACAATATACCTCTTCCTGACAAGGTACGTCATTTGCATGAGACTACACCATATCGATCCCATCCACTCACCCTTCCTGCGGTTAGGTAAAATTAACTGGCCTAGGCTATACACTCAGTGGAAAAGAACTGGATCCCAATTCTGCTGCAGCCAAACCATACTTGGCACGTCACTCATCAGAAAATGAGAAGCCGGCGGTCCAAGAATCGGACAATCGGGTTTCGCTATCCACAAAAGACCAAGATGAAAACAGGGTTCAGGATCTGTCAGTGGGCGTAATGGATCTGTCACCACTAGAAAACAAGCCCATCACCACTACTCCTGCTGTCACCACAGGCCCTCCTACATCGTACGTTAAAGTGTTTCATGCTTCCAAAAAGTTGCTCCCCCCCCCAGACATAGATTGACTCCTGCTCTCCTTGTTTAGAAAAAAGCAAAAAACCACCACCCCTAATCACGCACGGTTTCAAGAGGCCATCTACGATGAAGATGGCCGTACCAGCTATTCCAAGTCACGATTACGACAACCGCGTGAAAGAAGTTCTATTAGTTATTCACAACTGAATGGTGATACGTAAGACAAGCCAGTTGAATGACCGATGGTAGCACCATGAACGCTAACCATTCATTTTTGATACCATAGTGACCCACTGACAATGATCAAGTGTGAACCTTTTTGTGGCAAGCCGGCTTCTGGTGTTGCTGGGTGCCAACCTTTTGAAATGAAAATGCATTCCAATGTCCTTGTTGCCATGGATTTCCATGCTCATTTAATGACGACTGAAGTGATTGGGTTCCTTGCTGGTCAATGGAATAAGGAGACCAAACGTAAGTCTTTTTTTTTGGGGGGGAGAGATAAACAACATGGCATTTATCCCCTTTTTGTAGACATGGTCGTTCAGGCAGCTTACCCATGCCGCTCCCTAAACACTGGACAAAATGATGTGAACGTGGAAATGGACCCCACCAGTGCGATTGAAGTTCGTCAGCAAATTGAAGACCAGAATATGCAAGTGGTTGGGTGGTACCATTCACATCCAACGTTTGTACCTGACCCTAGTCTCATGGATATCGAAAATCAAAAGAGTTACCAAACACAATGGCGAGACGAGCATACGCTTGAACCTTTTGTTGGCGCCATTGTAGGCAAGTGCATACCTTTGTTAAAAGAAAAAAAAGAAAAAAAAAAGTGATGACGACAAGCCTGCGCGGAAGAAGCGTGGCCGATTTGAACTCTGAACTCCGCAGCTAAATCCATGAAACCGGTTTTCTTTTGCAGGTCCGTATGACCCTAAGCTACCTGGTTCAGTGTCGGTTATCAATTGGTTCTACTTGGATAGTGATCGAATCATTCCCAAACGACTCACCTATGACATTGAAGAAGACCACGGCATTACCGTCCAAGAAAGCGATCGTATGGTAAAAAAAAAAAGCCCTTTTGCGTTGTTCATTTGGGGGAGGGGGTTCCCTCGCTTCGCCTTCCTTCATCGGGAGAAAGGAAGAAACCTTGTGACGGGTTGCCTGTCCCCCCCCCAAAAAAAATGGGCTTGCTTGAGCCAAAATGAAAAAAAAAAAAACTAACTTGGTGTGCTGATATTTAGTTTGCTCTGCTCGATGAATACGTTCAATCTCCAGAACGAGTCCGGTTCAGTGAATTCTGGCGACAAGATGCTCAAGAAAGCAAGCTTCAAAAACTAATCAAGAGTCTGGCCAAGAGAATGCCATGGCTACAAGCAGCACTAGTTGAGGTCATGAGGCGGCAACAGCTTCCACTGGTAAATGACACCCCGCCATGGCCCATTGTGGAACCCACAGCAGAAGAAGCGCCAAGCCAGGACTCGAGCTGTGGTGTGCTGTTGGAAAGAGATAGTTCGACGGGCCAAGACATTGTACGTGAACTCTTCCTTGAGCAAGTGGAAGAAAAACTCAAGGCATGGTAATATGGGGGCATGATTTATGTTAAATAAAAGAAAGAAACCCAACCCCCCATTTTCACTCATTGACGTTTGCGTCTGAGTTGATACGAATGCTAACCTGGCCAAACTGCTGAACGTTTATGTGATGTTTATTTTGGGCCATGCCTTGGCTCCCTTGGCCCCCGAGAAGGACGATATTTATACCGCACCCAATGGTATGGAAGGGGAGGCGTCTCTGGGGAGGAAACCATTGGTATGATTTGGGTTGGGGGACAGAGTGGCGGGGACACAAAAAACAAGCCCACTTCACTGGTAGGAAAGTCAATGGAATACGTTTATCCTTAAAAGCTCATTTTAACAAAAATAGAGGAGAAACGAGAATTTCTTTCTTTCTTTCTTCCTTTTCTTTCTTCGCTTTCTTGTTTAGCAGAGTCCTCTCATGGCTCAGTTGCCTCATTCTCCTCCTCCTGCGATAGACCATCCACCCGCCAACAATGTGAAAGGTTCGATCGAAACCCTGCCTGTCCCACCCCCGCACGAGAATAAACTAAATAACATTTTTCTTCTTCTATAGTCAAAGTCTATTACACGTTTAAAGGCAATGCCACCACTTGCTTGTGTACCTTTGAAACCTCCTTCAAGAACATCAAAAGCAAAAAGCTCCTTCAGATTCCCTTGAAACGCTGTCTTCTAGCGGTATGTTCGTCATGGTAGGTTCCTCAACTTGTCGTCACTCTATGGTCGCTTCGCCTCATTCATCTCATTGCTCCGCCCGCCTGCTACTCCGCTTTGTCTTATTAAGCCCTGATATGCTATCTGGCCCTCATGAGGACTGTGCTGTGTATACCGCTTCGTTCGAAGAATCCGAACTGTCAACGAAATACAACCATTCCGTCACTTCCAATCGTGGATCTCCCGTCGATAAGGTCATTTGGGAAGGCCATGGCTTGATGTCTTGGATATTAGATGACACGTCGCAACATGAACTTTACGCCACAGGAAAAGTCGGCCCACCTTCTGGAGCTTACGAACATACCGTCGAAGTGATTCTTCAGTTACAACCCGTAGGTGGATTTTCATGCTTTTCCCTTTTTAAAACATAGCCCTAAACTTGGTGTCATGACCCACAGACTATCAAGATGTCAAAGTCGGCTTTTTACGATAATTTGTCCAGAGAATCAAAACCCTCCGTCAACTCGTCCCCTCCTTCCAATCCGCGCTTGACCGCTCCCATCCCTATTCATCCACAACACTACACTCAACGAAAACGGAGTGACGACCAAAATTTGGTTAGACGCTACTATGAACATCGGGAACAACCACCCCCTGTGTCTTTACCATCTTTGACTCAATCCCTACCACCTTACCCGTCCCATCATGACAACCATCATCCTAGTAGTCAACAGGAACAAAAGATGGCTCGGATGGAACGTAACCAACGCCTACAAAGCGAGCATTACTATGATAACCCTGAATCGCAACATCGGCGCCATCGCATTTCTCCACCTACCACCTATCAAACAAGACCTCCATCGCATCAACCGCGTGATCGATACCCTTATCCACCCTATCCACCTCAAGGGGAAGGTTCAGCGCAGTATGATAGGTTGGCTTGGAGAGACGAAGGGCCGTGGTTACGCATCACCGACTCACAACAACCACCTTATGCCAACCCATCGAAATCGAACGATATACCAGCGTACGAAGCTAGACATCCTATGCCCCCTTCTGCACCGCCGCCGCCCAGGTCACCTTCCACAGCTAGTGCTACCAGTGATAGATCATCGACTGAATATCATCATCAGCAGCATGATCAACCGCATATGGAGAATAACAATGCTATGAAACATCCTCGCTTGATACGAGCCAGTACTGCGGCACCGGCCTCAGAATCCAATTTGTACCCTTATCGATTACCTCTTGGCAAAACCATCCATCATACGCGCCGCAAGAAACGGGATACTAAGCCGCCTAACGCCAATGAACTACGAACCATTGTTGAACTGGAAAAGGATGATCATGGAGATTATAAGCTACCCGTGGAAGTCGATTCATGGACCGTCATTAGCCTTGGCAAAGTCATTTGGGATAAGCCCGCTTTTCATAATCAGCGATACATTTACCCAGTGGGCTATGTGGTCAAAAAGTAAGTACAAAATCCGCGTGGTTGGATGTCACACCCCCCCCCCCAACTGACTCATTGATAATCGTACAGATGGTACAGAAGTATGATTGACCCTCATCGTGATACACAATACATATGCTCTATTTTAGATGGAGGCAATGAGCCATTGGTAAGGAAGGATGAGATTCAAAACACAGCTTTGTCATGGGGATACTAAAAACAATTTCGTTTAGTTTCGCTTGCAAGCCGACGATAATCCAAAAGAAGTATTCCAGGGTCAGACGCCCACCAGTGTATGGACCATTGCTGTTCGCCGGTAAGTCTTAAAACAATTTTGGAGTAGAACAACACCAACAGTGCGTTGACTTGACCCCCGGCTTCTAGAGCGTTCGCCGTGCGTAATATGGAATATGGACACAATCCAGTGGGGCCGGACTTCTTTGGTCTGCGAAAAAACACCATTGCAAAAATGATCCAGGATCTACCTAATGCAGATAAATGCCGCAACTATGTTTGGCAAATGTTCGAGATAGGACGAAGTAAACAAGGGCGAGGTACCAAACGACCACAGGCCACTTTAGCGGACGATGTCATTCATCAGCACCAGTTTGAACAATCCGTTGCCCGCGGTCCTATTGGCCGCATTCGGTCGGTGAAGCTCAACACTTCCCCTGGCGATGCTAACTCGACCCTATACCCCACGCGAAGTGATACCGATATTCAACAGGAAGACGACGAAGAGGATGAGATGGATGAAGACGAATAAGACCGAATGAAAAATAAAACCAATATAACCTCAAGAATACTCACCCATGTAAGATATGTAACCAGTAAAAAAGAAAAAAAAAAATCCGCACACCCCTCGTACAATAATGACACGAAACCTTACTCATGGAATCTCACACATGGTAACGACCAAAAGTAAATAAAAAGAACTCCTCAAAAAATGATTCCATTCATCCATCCAAATCTTTGGTACCGCCTACTGCCGATGTCCTACGTGGCGGGGTTCCATACCGCTGCACTGGAGCTCTATGGTTTAAAGTACAGAATGGAGGCCAGGGCAGGTATAATGACAGGAAATTGCTTTTTCCACACTGATCGTCTGGATAGCGGTGGCCGGCACCACAGGAAAAAATAAATGGCCAATGAGCTTTCATCCCTGGCCCAATAAAGCCTTATAGATGGAGTGCAATGGTGACAGGGGGACATCATGCCAATGTCGTTGAGTTCTAGAAGAAAGTAGTAGAGATATTCCGATCATTGGGAAAAAACCGGTTTGCCCAACCAACACACACACCTGGAATGGATGGAATACATACCATACCGAACCTTACTTCGCATTTGACATAACCCCCTCCTGCCAAGCCCAAATGGAATCATTTCACCCATAAGTCTGTTTCTGCTCAGTTGCCTTGTTTGAAAAAAAAACCTTCGCCCATCCATGGCCGGCGCCAAGCCGACGTTTCCTGACATTGACTGCGAAAGAATATTCCCCCGTATTCCTGATCATGCCTTATCATGGTTTTTCTTTATGTACATCCCACATGACGGCTTTTTCTCTGATTCCCCATTGACATGTTTTGTCACTGCTTATAGGAAACAACCTGCTTCCCATTGCACGTAAAAGGGGATGAGCGATAAAATCTTGGGCTAGAGAGTATTAATTTAAGGAAACCCTGCAGGAGCTGCTACTGCGTCATTGTGATTTTCTCGACTGCAGTCGAAGATTGGGCTTGGTATTGCGAATTTTTTTAATTTACGCAAGCGCATGAGCAGCATACCCTTGACTTGATATGTCTAGTTTGTAGGGGTAGCCATTGAATCCAGTCAAAAGGGTAAGTTTAGAATGCTCCTCCCCCCCCCAAGCGCAGTAGATGATTTTTTTAAACCATGAACCATTCAGTTGGGTCTGTGCAAGGGGGGCAGAGATATGGGGAGGCAGAAAACTCTAATGGAAGGGGGAGCCAATGTGGTTTTGAGCCAGGAGTGACGTTTTCTCTAATGTATACGGACAGATCGATTTTGAAGTCGTGAAAAAAAAACCCACCTCGTTGCCACCCCCTCTCCTCAATTGTCACTGTAGCGACTTTTTCTCCCGTGTTTCAGCTCAACATTTAACTCCCTGTCCATCAAGATGATCCTATCCTCACAGCCTGGCTACGAGATAGTGGGTGGGGTGAGACGCTCGCTCGCTCACCCATATGGAAAATAAAATAAAGCCAGCTGTGCAAGGTTTTGGAGACATGCAGGGCCAGCCAGGGTGATGTTTCAAATGAAATATTCTAAGCGTCTCGCGTAACTGGTCACGGCGGCCCACTTTCCATCCGGTCGCGTGAGTGAGTTGCATAGCTCGAAACGAACCTCAGGGCAAGGATCCGTGTTCATCCCAACTAACTACTTCATTTGGCTGGGTGGCACACATAGTTGGCAAGCGTCACGCAAACTGACCTCTGAATTCTGTAATGTAAGCAACATCGCACGAACGTAGTTTCAACCTTAACACTCAGTCACACACAAGACCGTTCACCAGCTGCATTCAATTTGTGGGAGCTATTCAAAAAAATTTGTATCTTGGTTCGGTATTATAGCAAAGAAAAAAGGGAGGGACGATAGGATTCAGCGTGTATAAAATCTATTTAGCTTCAATCTTAACATTGACGTCGGCTTCTCTAGCCAACTTGACAATCTTGGACAGTTGAACAGCCTTGCTGGCAGCTTGACCAAGCTCGTCAACAGCGAAGATACGAAGACCAGAGTCGGCGATCTATACAGGGAAAACAAGTGTTATAGATACATACGTTTTGTGTGCACTCTGAGGGTTAAAAACTTACCAATTTCTTGGCCTCATTGACCTTGGTACCCTGGAGTCTGACAACAACGGGGATGTTAAGGTCGAGCTCTTGGGCAGCAGCAATGATACCTTGAGCAATGACATCGCATCTCATGATACCACCAAAGATGTTGACGAAAGCAGATGACACCTAGAGGCAAAAGAAATAAGCATGGTTGGGGAGAGGCAAATTCATATTTGCATGTGACGAACAGCAACTTACACTGGGATCGGCTGTGATAATCTCGAAGGCAGCCTTAACAGCCTCAGGGGTAGCTGAAAATGGATGGAGAGAGTGAGTAATGGAAGTTTTGCCAACCAACCCTCACTATATAAAAACTTACCACCACCACCAACATCCAAGAAGTTAGCAGGGCTGCCGCCGTTGAGCTGAATGATGTCCATGGTAGCCATGGCAAGACCAGCACCGTTGACGAGACATCCAATGGTACCATCAAGACCAATGTAGTTAAGGTTGTACTTGGCAGCAGCGATTTCACGAGAATCTTCCTGGGTAGTATCGCGAAGAGCGAAAGCCTCCTTCTGTCTGAAGTCAGCATTGTCATCGAAGTTGAGCTTGGCATCCATGCAGAGAACTGAAGGAGTGAATAAGTACCATGTATGCCCTGCTCTCTCTCTCTTTCTATGACTTACCTTGGTGGTCAGAAGTCTCGGACATGGGGTTAATCTCAACTTGAGTGGCATCCTTCTCAATGAAGAGCTTGTACAACTTCATAAAGGTATCGGCGGCTTGCTCAACACCAGTAGAGCTGAAGCCAACCTTCTTAGCAAGTTCAAGGGCTTGGTCATGGGACAAACCAGTCTTGATATCAACAGGCATGGTGATAATGGCATCGGGGTTCTCGGCAGCAACACCTTCAATGTCAACACCACCTTGGGATGAGGCAACCAAAACGGGACCAGCAGACTTGCGGTCCATGAGGATAGCAAAGTAGTATTCGCGACGAGCATACTTGCGCTCGACAACGAAGACGGAGTTACAGGGCTTGCCAGCAGCACCCGTCTGCTTGGTGATAAGCTTGTGACCGATCATCTTTTCGGCCATTTGCTTGGCCTCTTCAGGACTACATATAGGAATGAGTGTATGAGTATGGAGGTTATGCGCGCGCGTGGCAACGTTTACATAAAATTAAAACCACACGTACGAGTAAACGAGCTTGACACCTCCCTTGAAGCCATTGTCAAAGGTACCCTTTCCACGACCACCAGCAAGAACTTGGGCCTTGACAACCAAATCGTCAGTTCCAAGCTTCTGGGCGATTTCATAGGCCTCTTGAGGGGACTTGGCAACTGAACCCTTGGGGGTGTTGATGCCATAGGATCTCAACATGTCAACGGACAAGTATTCATGAATGGCAAGGAAACGCTTTTGCTGGTGCTGAGCAGAGCGAGTAGCCTAAGGAAAAAGAATGGGGGAAAGATGGGTGATGAGGGTCAGTTTACACTGAGCTAAAGACAGGGTTCAAGGACCCTGGGAAAATAAGCTGAACTTACAGAGGCGACCTTTGAAGCAAGGGCGGTGGTAGAACGCAAAGACTTGAACATTTCTGTGAAAAGATGTATGGTTAAAGATGGGACACCGGGGAGAGAAACGCGACCAATGAGGTATGGGAAAGAAGGTGTTCAGGGATGGATGGGACGTAAGGTTTCAACGTTGCCCATTTCAATATGGACCAGGGTGTCACTAGCGCGAAGTGGATGGAAACTCTCGGTCATGGAGACCGTTGGGCGTTGCGAGGACTAATGCAGTGACAGATGTGAGATCTTACCTTGAGCGAAGGATGCGAGGATGAAGCAATGCAAGATTGTTAACAAGTATTTTTTTTTCCCCTTGTTGAAACTAATGGCCAGGCTGACTGGGCGGGTTTCCAAATGGGTTGTTTTCACGCTTTGTTATCAGAAAAATAAAAAAGATAAAAATTTTCTCATTCACGCCGCCCGCCAACCAAAGCGTTAAGGCAGCTGCTGTTGAGTTTCTGGAGATGACTAGTAAAGTGTTCATGAAAAAAGAGTTGACCGTCGCTCATCCATCGTACGGCAATAAGCAGACCCGTTCAAGCATAATGGGGATTTCCATTTGTAAAGCGCTTTGTACGATAAATAGCATGCTCAGCATTGATTGGCTAGAATTTTTCCATGGGCGGTAGAGCAGCATTATGAGACATGGATGGCCATGCTGAGACCGAGCTGTTAAGAATAGAGAGACACATAAAAAGAAGTCTCATGACGGGATGATCTTCTCTTCATCTTCTTTTGCCAACCATGGACGGCTCTGATCCTGCCTTATGCAAAGAGCACCATTCAAGCTATGTTGCCCCACCACCATCATCAACACCAGCGGTCAATTCTACTCCCGTGACGTCCAGTCCGCAATCCATGCAAGAGATACCCCAACCCCCACCAGCCATGTTGCATCGAAACGCAGTGGAGATATTTCCAACATTACAATCGCATCATAATGAATCGGGTTACTCTGTCCTCACCAGTAATTCAGAAGTATCCATCCTACCTATGTACACCCCGCCTACACCCTCCACCGGTGCCATTATTAGGCCTATGACTCGGACTGAAGTGGACTTACTTCGCACTCGTTACGAAGAACACCATGCAAAATATCTTCGACATCGCAAAACCTATGTGATTGCTTTGGTAAATATCATGCAGGCCTGAAGGAAATTGGGAACAAGTATTAAGACCCGTTTTACCCAATGTAGATATTAATAGCCATAGCTGCTATGATCTTGGTGTTGGTAGCATTTATGGTTTCGTCTCCCCACATTGTGTTAGCTGTCGGGATTGTTCTAGTAGTGATGTTCGTATGCATGATTCATCGGATGACGGTCCTGAGGGATGTGGTGAGGCGAGAACGTGCGTTGTTGGATCTGCATGGAGACCCCTATAGTCCTAGTCGGCCCATCCATCGACGACAGTACCCTCTTCCCGACGACCATTTCCTGGTCATCACCGAGACTAGCCAAGGACAAGAACGTCGTACGTTGATCTCTGGACCTCCCGAGTACGACACTGCCACCGCATTCCCGCCAGCATATCTACCCAAGAACCACCAAAGTCAAGGAGAGCCAATGGAGGAAAGGACGAGTTAACTAGGGCATATCATTACCAATATGAATATAATATATATATCTCTTAAGTAATAGCAGCGATAGTGTACATGCATGTGTAGGAAAGCTATAAATTTTATTACTGGGTGCTGACAATCTACGGCCCAGACCCTTAGATATGTTTAATTAAAAGTGCTGTAAGAAAAAAAAAAATTCAAATGTCCCGTCCATCTGTGAACATGGAGTGGGGGGGGAGGTTCTCCACTATGAAAAAGAAGTAGTTTCAGCAACACGGTGACGCGCAAGCTCATTCAACCCAGCGACGACTTCTTCGAGTTGTCTACGCTTGTCTTGAGCATCCAGCTGAGCCATGATATGGGGATTTTCTCGGGCGAATTTGGCGATCTGCTGCTGATCCATGCCGTAGACTAACCGATCATCCACTTCACGGGAGAACTCAAAGAAGAATTCATTCAATAGCTCGACTTGTAGGAACATGGACGCCTAATGGAACGACGGGGATAAATGAAACCAGGTATTTAAAGTTAGCATTGGTGGGTTTCTCACGGACGCTGTTTCATCCGCCTTACCGTGTATGTGACTTTCTCAGTGACAGCAGACAGGAAGGCCTCCTGGCATTGGCTTTTGTTCTCAAGCGATCGACATCGCCGGCTTTTGAGGACAGCGAGGCGTATTTTCAGTAGCGCCAATTTGTCTCGAAGCGCAATGGCTCTTGCCGCCACAGCAATGGTGTGATCATCAAATGGTAGATCACCGCCGCCACCACTATTTTTGTTTGCTTGTGTTAACTGCTTCATTGCGGCATTTAGTTCTGATCGGTCGGCATTTTTCCACAGTGATTTGTATTCAAGGTCACAACGCTGTCGTTCCTGTTCAACCACTTGCACAGCTTGTTGAACGGCCGTCTGCCACTCCCTCTCAGACACTTCCACCTCATACTTGAAAGGCTTGATGGTGTTCTCCACTTGATCACAGGCAACGGGTTCGTGAGCCCGCAAAATCTGTTGAGCAAAGTCAATGACACCTTGTTTGGCTTGTTCGTGTTGCTGTGTACCAAACACATCCGTAGCTAGATCCTGTACAGCTTGCATGATATTGTACACCATAAGTTGCGTCGTGGTCCGTCCTACTCCACTTCGAGTGATCAAGCTCCCTGCAACATCAGGATCGGTGTCTTGCGATGTCCAGCATGTTCGTTCACACACGGTCAGCATTTCGCGGTCCATCACTTCTCGTACAATGTCACGCACACGTTGGCGATTGTATTCTTTCTCAAGTTTGGCAATGCCAAGCTTGAGTTCCTCCATGCGTCCAGCTAGATAAGATTCAGCCGATGCCGAGCGGCCGTCGTAATCCACTTTGAACGAGTATTGTGCTTCCTCCAGTGTTTTGCTAGCATCGCGGGCAATGTCAAATAGTATAGGCGTAATGTATTGTTCAAGTTGATGGGCTATTTGCCGTCGTGGGGTATATGCGTCATTGACATCGATCACAACACTCCGACGACCCAGTGGGTCGATGGTCTGTTGTGAGGCATAGTCCGTGGCGATAATCAAAGCATCAGGATCAATGAGCGTTGCTACCGTCGAATCATTCGCTAGCACCACTAGGTGCATGCTGGGATATTTAGCGTTGGATACCGTGATGTGGGGTGGTGATTTCTCCGAAGACGAATGAAACAATTCTGGATGCTTTCCTGCTTCTGCTACGGGTACTCGAGTACTTTGGTCAAGTACGATCATGTTGTCCTTGATTTCAGGGTCGTATTCAATTGTGACATGGACTAATCCTGGTGCCTTGCTGGCAACGTCACCACCTTCTGTATCGTCTGATGCCCTATAACGAAGAGCGCAATGCAGGATGGATCAATACCATTTGCACCTACGTAGCAGTAGCCATGACTATCTATTTAAATTACTTACTCTGGCAGCTCAAGACCAACGAGGTAACTTAGAACTCTGTGGGCATGAGGTCCAATGACAGCAATGGGAGGAAGCGCCAAAGTCTTTTGAGCCTTTTGAGAATCAAATCCATCCAGTTTCGAAAGCAGTGATTCGGCCTCGCTTAGCTTTTGCGCGAACTCTGCTAGTTCATCTTGATGCATTCGCAGCACAATCTTCTTTGCCGCGCGTTCTTCAGACGTGATAGCTTCCCGTACATCTTCCGATAGTTTGGCTGATTCCTTGCCAGAGCTTTCCAACAAGTCTTTGAGAAACGACGGCATGTGAATATTGCCTGTAATGGATTGCACTCCAGAATACAATTTCTCCAATTCCTCTTCCACCTTGCTCATGAGATCAGAGCCTTTCTCCTTATATTCTAATGACGAGGTATTTTAATTTATGTAGCCTTACGATCACTGTAAGGGCAAACAAGGACTACCTTCGATTTTATGGTTCACATAGGCAACACCGCCTGCAGCGGCTCCGACTAGGACGACAGGAACTCTTGTTGCAGTGACAAACAATCGGCCAATGGAAAACGGCCGGGTCTGCAGCGCGAGCATTGGCTGTCGTGGGGCGATTATGCGGGGCCGTGCATAAGCGCTCAGCAGAGGCCGCGTGGTCAAGTTGCGAGAGAACTGCGCGAGTCTAGGTTTCGGAGATATGTGTGGTGGTCGATGGACTAGCTGTCGTCTGGCCTGTGCTAGCAATAGCTTTGACGCCATTGCTGCCAAGGTATTAAAAAAGCAGGGAATGAACAGACGCTGGAAACAGGCAGGTTTGTGTGCTGGTGAAAACTGAGTCCTTCAGTCACGGGATCACGATGAGGTAACGTCCCAGCTCGTATTCTGCAAACGATTGTCGGCTCTAGAGCAGATAGTGCAGAACAAAACAATGGCAAAGATCGATCTTGGGATGAAGCGCGATAATACAAGCTTTGTTGCAGTGGAACACATCACGTTTGAACAAACATCCCACGTCTTTCGCTGTTTTTGGTGAAATTCTTTATGATTTTTTTTATAAGTAAAAAAATGTTCTACAGGATGTGTTTTTAATGAAAGATACTTTAAACGGTAGCTTCAAAGACCTTGGGGGCAGCCTAAAATAGCGTGAAATGTCAGCTTATGGTTACAACGTCAACGGCGTGATGTAGGGAAATACTTACGCAGACATCGGCGCAGTGCATGAAGTGGAAGAACTCTTCTATGCCTAATGAAATGGAATACATCAATATAACATATACCACACTTTCAGTTAATATACGCAGTTACTTACAGTCCTCATGGGAACCGTTCTCAACACGTTCTGCGCATTCTTCCAAATGATGCTTGAGGCTGGCGCACTCCTTGGAGTTACCGCATTCTGTGAGGAAAGGGTGATATTAGATTGAATGTTAAACAGAAGATAGCAGGTGAAAAGCGGTATGTAGAAAAATGGTCGCTAGACACTACTGAAAAGCCAAGTGTGTCGAGGTGATTGTCGATGGGGCAGCTAATGGCCTGAAACGAGTGCCAATGGCGGGTGCAACCGATGGTCGTTGTCGGATGATGTTTCACGAAACACACGTACTTTCATACGTGTGTTTTTCGTCTATCCCTCGCGGGTTCCAAGTCAATTTAGGTGTCACAATTACCTTCCATGATAGCTTCCTTGGGATCCTCTGGCTCCTCCTCTTCTACTTCCTCGACGGGCTCTTCGGGTTGCTCTTCATGCTGCTCTTCTTCAGCATAGACAGTTGGGAGGAGGGAGGACAACAGATCAGCAAGAGCCATTTGTAATGTAATTAAATGTCAAGCACAACGGAATTCAAGATTGTCTTGTTATGACCCTGGAAAATCAGCCGCACGAAATTCTGCCTGCGTCATCGAATGTGACTGCTGCCTGAGAACCTCTTGTCCAGCTTTCTGTCGTTGCTTGAAAATTGGAGACTCCTTCTTGACCTGCGAGACTGGCTTCTATGAAAGTAACAAGCATGTCTTGAGCAGTTTCTTCAATTCATTTTTGTGCAGTCCTTTGGAACCATGTTGTTTTGATCAAACGTGTTCTCATTGTCTCTGATGTTTTGGAAAACCCTGTGAACTACTTATTATAACAACAATCTACATTGAACTATCCAAGAACAATGAATGTCTCGATACTTGGACATACCTTGAGCTCCAAAATTTCAACCACATTCTTCATATTATTCCAAAGTTACTGAATACATCGGAATTGCATGGCGGGATTCTTACTCACTGCATCACAAATGGTAATATGTTCTCCATGAAAGGTTTTTTCGACAATTTTCGAGCTGCCAACATTTAGCTTTTTGACCCCACAAATCTCAAAAATAAGTGTCGATAGAATGCGAACATACCTACCAAATGATAGAAACCATTCAATAATCGGCTATACATGTTTATTGTGACTATCCTCCAAGACAGCAGGAGATGAATTGTCGATATCTACAGGAGCACGAAGATACCATGATGAGCCACTTTTCTGCCCGACGACAGGCACACGAAAGCTGCGATAGCCAAAACGTGAAAAGATCATTGCAAACAATAAAGTAGTATCAATTTAACTTTAGGTGTAGAAGCGGAGTCGGGCCGCGTTCAGAACTTATCTCAGCTGTAAAAGAGCAATCATTTTATCACATGAGTTCGTCATTTCGACCTTATGGGCTAATAATACATTGCTTTGGTTTATTGGAATATGAGTTGCTACTATCATTCATTTAATTACAGTTTATCCAAACAAAAGACCGCCATTCGTGTTGAGAACATCACCGGTGATGCGTTGACTGGCAGGACTAGCAAGGAAGAGAATGACACCGACCATATCCTCGACCGACGAAAAGTCTTTGTATGGGGCTTTCTGAAGATTTTCTTTCAAACCAGCACGAACTTCATCGGGTAGTGCAAGAAACATGTCGGTAGTCACTGGTCCAGGTGAGATGGTGTTGCTAGTGATGTTCTTGGGGCCGAGCTCCTGAGCCCAGACACGAGACAAAGATTCAAGTGCTGCCTTAGATGCAGAATAGATGGATAAACCAGGCAGACCATTTCTTGCCGCTACAGAAGAGACATTGATAACGCGTCCAAAGTCTTGAAGATGAGGAGTACTTTCTTTGATTAATAGAATGGGTCCGCGTACATTGACTTTGTATACATTGTCAGCGCTCTCGGCATCAGCCTGATCGATGGTTTGCATCAAGGATACAGCAGCGTTATTCACAATGATATCAATTTTGCCAAACGCTTTGATGGTCTCATCCACAATTTTTTTGGGTCCAAGTTCATCGCCTACATCCGCTTGAACGGCAATAGCTTGTCCTCCATTATCCTTGATCTGCTTGACTAGATTTGTAGCCCGGTCTTCAGATGCGGTATAGTTGATAACAACATAAGCGCCTTGCTCAGCAAAAGCTTTGACAACGCCTTCGCCAATGCCTCGTGTTCCGCCAGTGACAATGGCAACTTTGCCTTGAAGTGTTTTAGCAGCCATGATTGAGAGATAAATGTGAGAAGTGTGAAGGTATTGGTTTGTTAACTGAAAGGAAGACAAAATTCTCTCTATATATACAGAATTAAAGCTAGATGACCTCCTGGATCATTAATAATGTTTGAGATGGCTTCTGTAAACATCCATGGAGTAGCACATACCTGATCTGTATGCATTACTGGAACGTTCGATGAAAGGTTTTGTCAGCGGAAGGTGATAGTGTTAATTTGCTGAATTGACTAAGCACGGCCCGGACATTTGATATCCGAGAAATTTTTGGTTGCATGTTATCGTGCCTCAAAGGGGAAATATTACCACCAGCATCATCCTACTGTAGGCATTTCTAATCGCTTCGTCTTTATCTACCATACAGTAATGAGTTGACATCGCATCAAGAGCGTGCTTATTATTACTGGAGCATCGATCGTTCCTGAGCACAAACGGATTGCAGGAAGCATTTATCACCACATCATAAACCACACCTCCGTTCTTTATCAACAAAAACTCGTTACGGTGGAGATCAGAAAACATTATGAGGGTATTATTATTTTGGCTGAGCTCTAGCATACTCTACGAACTATGAGGTACCACAAATATAGGCTGATTAATATATCGCCTGTTAGGATGGATCCATTGAAGAAAAAACTTACTTCATCAATTAACACAGGCCATGCACCTTCCGCATCATGATTACTGAGTTCAGTATCGGCTTGCTTGGAGAAATCCAAAAGCTGCAACGTATGATCCAGGTGGTATGAGACAACATTATAATAAGCGATACCCCATCGTGGGTGGTAAAATCATTCAATAGGTATCAAACTTACCAAATTCCATGTATCTCTAGATATAGCTTTACCGTGTTGTTCCTATATAGTCTGACCGAGTTAGCCAATGCAGGCATATTTACTGCCATGCCGTACCTGAACCACACTGACACCGAGCTTACCTCAATGAATTTAATCCACAAGTCCAAATGTTCAAATCGACCCTGAAGTAACAATCGCCACAACTCAACCGCCGCCTCGAGAGCTAAAATTTATAAAGTAAGACGACAGTGTAATAACCTTAGATAAGAACGCGTACTTACAAAGACTCTTCTGACCGGCTTGTTTGCCAAACTTAAAGGCGTAAAGGTAAATCTCCTTAAAATGAGCTTCGTCGTCATCCATCCACTGCCTGAAGGTTGATATGGCATTCTTCATTTTATCAAGGGTATCACATCGTAATTTGAGCCAGCCTTCTACAAAGCCAGATTGGGTAAATTCAGCCATCCTCTCGGAACCAAGATGATGGGATAGCACGAGGAATTCAATTTGAGTGGGCTCCAGTCCCAAATCTTCACAGAACTGCATTGTGCCGTCTATGCCGATGATGTCCTGGTCATCGTCTGGAAGCGATGCCATGAAGGCGGATGGTTAGTCAAACTTGACACACCCACCGGAGAGTGTGGGTCGCTTACCTTTATACTTTTCAAAAATGCTATGTAGCTGCCGAACGTCACAGGTTTCCTTAGATACAAACAGAGCCTCTTTGCCGTTTGCGTCAAAAAATGAGTTGACAGCAGTTTCCAAACTCCAGTTTGTTTTTCGCAGCCGCCGTATGGCTTCTTTATCACTATGGAGGAGAATGAGACAGAATGATCGACGCAAAGGTGAGTAAATTTTGACTTACCTCACCGAGGTGAATGCAATGAATTGTTGTACTTTCTCCAGTTGAGATGCTTTCAATCCAGCCTTATGAAGAGCATGCATTAGTTAGATGAGATGGAGGCGAATGGAATGGGGAGTTGTCATGATTATTTTTTTTACCAAAGGCGATGACATGATTTATAGCGAGTGGAGGACGAATGGGCGAGATAATTTTGGGCCTTCAGCGCTTGGGGGGAGATTATTTTGCCAAAAAAGGCAAATCTTGCCATGGTCAGTCTTGCGATTGCTTCTCAACTATTCGATATTGAATAACCAATTTTTGAGGCGTTTCATTCAAAAGCATCCTCTCAAGCGGTTCATCATGAGCACGGTTCAGAAGGTAGAAGACACCAAAGCAAACAAGCCAATTCATATGCAGCTGCGTCAGCCAAGAGGCTCGCTCTTCAACTCAGCCAATAATTTTTTTCACAGCAGGCGACTTTATTTTTATTTTCTTGTCGAGTTGATTCGTCCCCCCCCCCACACTCAAGCACCACACCCTTTTCCCCTTTTCCTCTGATTCTTGTTACTGTGTGTCATGCATTGTACGTGAACAGACCCTTCTTCCTACTTCCAATCCACGCAAACTCTCGTCGTCATCTGAGAATCATCTAGCCTGTCATGCTCGTTGCCATTGTGATGTTAAGTGCATCCTGGCTGCCGAGTCTCATCACAGCTCAGCAGTGTATGAATCTACAATCGTCACAGGCATGTCCAGCGTATCAGCAATACTATGTTAATATACCAGCCAATACTACAAACTACCCATGGCTTGCCACGGTCAGTGATGTGCCTGGATTTGATCAGGCACTGGTTCAATACGCCAATTCCACCCAAAACTATCTACAATTACTAGGATGTACCAACGGAGCCTATCCAACCTATATCCCGTACGCACGTTATTCACTCTCCATGTTGTGCGAACAAATCATTCAAGATTCTCAAGAATGCAACGCTGTAAACAATTTATATCCCGGCCCTCTGTGCTCAGACACCTGCATGTCCTACGTTGCCAGTGTGGCGCAGATCACATCTAATACCAGTCTATGTCAACCAAGCGACCTTCGTACCTCGGAGCTGGCGGATTTAACGAATCGATGCTCCACTTGGGATGGTTACAATGGCACTACGGCCAGAGGGTGTATTAGTGGAAGTGCAAATGAGCCATTGAATTGTGGTAAGTTTTTGTCAGGTTAGATACGGTCAGACAATGTTAGGGTTCCCCATCGGGGGGTCCGTCAACCGGTTGAATCGAAAGACAGCGAAACGTAGATTATGCAAACCCACAGCCTTACATGTGGCTGATATTGTTTTCCTTCTTTTCCATCAGGCTTTCAAAATGACACGGCCACTGCTTGCGAATTCTGTCAAGAAAACAGCAGTAACTCATGCTGCCAATCCATCGTGGGATGTAACTACCACCATGGTTTATCAGCAGGCGCCATTGCTGGTATTGTCATTGGATGTGTGGCGGCTGTCACCGCGGCGGTGTTAATCTATTTTTGCTTTTGCCGCCGACCAAGGCGATTTCAAAAGGAGTTTCCTCCATACGTACCACCCCAATTCCAAAATCGGCATCAACGGTCCTTCAATGTTCTACGATCGGGTAGCAAGCAATCGTTGGTCGCCAGTTCTCCCTACGACCCTCAAACCGTCAGTACATCTTCCGTCCTACCAGAAGATACCACGCCGTTTACCCATGAAATAGAGGAGTTTTATGTCGCCGTTCATCCTTATCCACCTCAAATTGTGGATGAACTGGAACTTCATGTGGGCGATGTGGTATGCTTAGCCATGATCTTTGACGATGGATGGGGTCTTGGCTTCAATGTAAATACGGGTCTAAAAGGAGCCTTCCCATTGGTATGCGTGACGCCGGCGTCGCGTGAAGTTTTAGAGCAAGTGCTAATGGGAGAGGAAGAGGATACACAAGTTATGCATCATGTTAATAGCCACCGAAACGATGATACTTATTCCGACGCCGCAGCATATGGAAGTTACATGCTTCATCAGAACACCTTACCTTTAAGTCACAGTGAGAAACGAGTGTCTCAAGATAAACTGGAACTTAACATGGAACGTATCCGTGAAACGCTTAGACGTTCCATGAGTCTATCTCAGCATTCATCCCGACCTGTATCCTCGCAAACGTTGGCCTCCTCCTTGTCACATAGCAACACCATCCCCAAACGAACTGCTAGTATGCGATCCGCTCATACCAATCCTGGCAGTGCTCCAACGACACCCACCTCCCCCAATTCACCCATGTTTGGTATGACTCCATTATCCAACGCCTTACTGCGTTCAAGAAACTATCAACAAGATGATGATACCTATGAAATGCTCAACCAACATCGTCAACGCAACGGTAGTGTTGGAAGTAACAGCTGGATGCAATCTAGTTGAGATATACTAAAATAGTCCCCCCATAATAATAATAAAAATAAAAAATGAATTTGAAGGCATGGTCAGAGCCAAAACACATCCTTTGTCCTTGTATCTCGGATTTTTTATCTTTGGCCAATAGTGTTCATGTAATTTTCTCTTCCTACCAAGCGTTCGAGTCTTTAGGAATGTAAATGATATCATATACAACATTTTTAGTGCAGAAAGTGTCTCATTGGCTCCGCGCACGTAATAAATGCAAGGGCTCATGCGCACGCTTACCGTCACCTGTCTGAAACATCGTGTGTCAGAAGCGACCTACAACGTTACTGACAGGTTTTGCTCTGCTCTGGTCGACGGCTAATTTAATTAAGAATGTATAACTAAGACGACTAGACAAGACATAAATGTCGTCAAGAACGCTATTCGCTTCCTTCTAAGAATGCTCTTATACTTAAGACGGTCTTCTTACAGCGATGGAGGGTGGCAACCATGGGGTTACGGCTTCCAATCAAATAACTCTCCACCGTCCGTCGTCTTTTTCGGGAGTCACGAGGTCACCTCACCTCACCCCGCTCGCTTCATACTGACTCAGACTAACCAATTTTTTTTTTCTTTACCTCTTCTCAACCGTGCAAATGCAGCAGTAGCTGGTCATGACCTTAGCCACTGCTTGCTTTGACACAGATTCCTCCGTAGCAGAGGAATCTTCAACCAAGTTCTGGCACAGAAAACCAACAAGCGACGATTCAGGTAGAAACGACAACCAAGATTCAGACAATGACAGCTGGCCAAGTACAGCAAGCGACGGCAGTATTAGTATAAGCTTCGACCATGACCCGGAAACCCAAGGTAAAATAGAGAGACACGTTTGATTTCAATGTCCCGTCTCACCTAACTTATGTTTTCTCCAATTTAATGGTACCATAGACGCTCCAGACTCAAAAGCATCTTCTAGAAAGTCGTCGAATAATTTATTTTTCAATCCCGTCTACGATGAAGACGGGTCAAGTGCATCGTCACCCGCCATCACCCTGGATATCAGACGGAGATATACTACGAATGCGAATTCATCCAAACGTCGACAAACAAAATTGCTGTTAGTCGCCTTGATCGAATCGTTTTGCGCCATCTATGGAGACCACCCGGAAAATAATCGGCGGATCTTCTTCCTTATCTGTCAAACTCTCAACTCTATGGGCTTTGTTGACAAGGAGTTTGTTGACGAAATGGCCAGTGTAAGGTCTTCCTTCCAGCGCGCCTTTCAACGTTTGTTCTGGACCGCCCTCGAGACGATCCGCAGTGAAAACTTTCAACTTGCTGGAGGTCACAAGCTTATCACGACCAACACATGGAACGAACAAGACGACCGCAGCCAAGTAGACGACTTTGACGCCATTGTTGAAGACACCTTGTCTTCTTCTATTCCTGCGTCCCATATACTCCAAAACCTACCGACAATGGGCTTTGATCTCAGCGTGGACAACTCAAGATATTTGAGTGATTTTGTTGAGATCTCCCTGTTGGGTAAAGGTGGGTTTGCCAGTGCTTGGCGAGCTCGTAATAAACTGGACGATATTGAGTACGCCATCAAGAAGGTTTGGCTTGGCAACGATATCGAAGAAGATGGTTCCAATCCCTACGACAAGATTTTCCGTGAAATCAAGAGCTTGGCTCGTTTGGAACACAAAAATGTCATTCGGTACTATTCGTCATGGCTGGAATGGCGCCAAGGTCGCAAAGACGATGACCTAGATACAGCAGACCATTTATCCGATCAAGATGACTGGTCCAACCACAGCGACATGTCGAAACATTCCACAACAAGTGTATTCGAAGGCATTGATCCTACCTTCGAGGACTCTACAGACTTTGGTTATGCTCCTGAAACGAGCTCCACCGAGATTTCGGGAGGTATTGATTTCGTAAGCGACCATAGTACTTCCAACCCTAGTCATCCCAGTACTTGCACGGAAAAAGCGGCTCCCGTCGCGTCCATACTCAAACTTGGAAAAGCCATTGCCAATGAAATACGTCGTGACAATCATTGTACTTTTGTTGTCCCCGAAGAAGATCACCCCTTGGCCAATCCATCCAGTGATGACAGTGGTGCGCTTGAAAACCAACCCCCTATGTCACCTCCTAATAGTCAACCTCAAGTCAGTAGTATACCAATTATCAAGCACGAACGCAAGAACAGTCATCATCGAAGACAAGCTTCCATAGACTCTTACTCCAAGCACTCTCGTACGCAAGCACCAGTGGGGGGTTGGACATTATTTATCCAAATGCAACTGTGTCCTGGTAAGTGAGCCAGCCAGCCAGCCGTTGAAAAGACGTGGCATCGGAATCTAAAAATATTTTCTTTTTCCACGTGTAGCCACGTTACAAGATTACATTCGACATCGAAACCGATATTACACTGAAACTGGCTGTTGTGTTGGTCCTGACGATTGTCGCCGAAACATTGAGATTTTTTCACAAATCTTAGATGGCGTGGCGTACATTCATGAACAGGGCTTGATTCACCGTGATTTGAAGCCGAGCAATATCTTTTTAGGTGAAGCAGCAGGGAGTTCGCGTCGTAAGAACAGTCAATCTTGGAGCCGACGTCGTGCTAGCAAAGATGATAGCTCTTTCTCATCTTCGTCTGAGTCTGCCTCTTCGGCTGACTACTTTAAACGCCATCTCTTGGAAGGCGACTGGGTGCCGAAAATTGGCGACTTTGGCTTGGTAGCCAATATGTCTGGAACCGAAGGCGAAGCAATGGTATCTGCTTCCAGTCCGCTTTCCGACAGTATCAGTGACTTGGGTTCTTCCTTTGGAACCGCTGGTCATAGTCTTCGTGATATGTCTCATAGTGCTGGCAGTTTTAGATGTGGTAGTCACTTGTCGGCTACCTCCACCTCATCGCGACGTCCCAGTCGAAAGTATCATCATTCACGCACCTCACCGGTTGGAACCATCACGGTAAGTACATCCAAATCCAAAAGTTGGGGATGGTTTACTGTTAAACTTACGTTTTTTATTCTTCCCTTGCTTCTTTTTGATGTAGTATGCGTCACCGGAACAGCTTGCCAATCCTCCTCTGGCCTATGACCATAAAGTTGATATCTATTCATTGGGCATCATCTTTTTCGAATTGTACCAGCCGTTTGCCACAGGTATGGAGCGGGCCGAATCTTTGAAGGAACTGAAGAAAGGCGTTCTTCCTGATTACTTTGTCAAAAAGTTTCCCAAAGAGGTGAGTAGGAGCGAGGTTGATACTTTGCTTGGTTTATTATGCTCGTTTTTTGTATCGTTTGTTTTCTTCATCACTATTTGTTATTCCTTTTGATCCGTTGTTGTTTCTTCTTTTTTACTAAACCAATGCTGTCTTTTTCAGTCTGCTCTTATTCTCTGGATGATGTCTGAAGATGCAGCACAACGACCAAGTGCCCAGCAACTGATCGAATTCGAAATGTTTGCCATTCCACCTGACATGTACAATAGCTTGCATATTCAACTTCAAGACAAGACCAAAGCCCTAGATCAAAAAGACAATGAAGTGGCTCATCTGCGCGCTGCTATGGCTAAAAAAGAGAAAGAATGCGATGAAATGCGCATCAAGATTGAGCGTATGGAGGCTACACTGAGAAGAATGGAGTTATCGCATGGCCATACTCCTTTAGATGGCTATTCGACTGTGGAGCCTTCAACTTCTCCTAGAGACCCACCTGATGAGCCCCACCATGCACAGCTTTTCACACACTGGCGAACTACTTCAACCTCTCAAAGAGACGCATCGCCTTCACCACCATTTGACAAGATTAAATTGATTATAGAATGATTTTTTTCCGCTCCATCAAGTCTAAAGAGAACCAAAGCAGGATAACCATCCCCCCAAGAAAACCCGTCAAATAACAACAAAAAAATTGTATATAACCCTCATCATATCTTGCTATATAGTCGTTTCTGTTACTTTTTCTCCCCCACTTCTCTTTCGTTTAAATACTGTAGTAGTAACAAATTTATTATGGAAACAAAGATGGATTGTTTCAGCCCTTGGAAAGCGGTGGCTTATACGAGAGCCATTTGAAACGCTCGCTGCCTTGAAATTTTCAAATGCCACAGAGATTTTTTGTCACTGCTAGATCAACATGTCCACTCCCGATTCCTCCACTAGCGAGACGCAAGTCAAGCTTCCCCAGGTAAAATGCGTAGCATAGTGGATCCGTCTAAACTGTTGAGATCGTCTCTCACTGTCTCTACTAGAAACGCTACTATAGACAACGCGCACATGCCAACCCATTCTCAGACCACCAACTTGAGTAGTGAGTAGACCTGCGCTACCATGTGTTGTTCCCTGCTGCAGCTGAAGAAGTAACCATTGCCATCCTACGTTTTGTTTATGCCATGATCAGCCCCACCATGCCTTCGGAAATGGACTGGTCAAAGCATTATCCCACTTATTACCCCACCAAGGATGCCGAATGCGACAAGAAAGTAGAGTTTGCCGATATTGGATGCGGATACGGTGGTTTGCTCATTGCTCTCGCTCCTCTTTTCCCCGAGAAACTCATGATTGGTACCGTACCTTCTGTTGGCCTAATAAAGCAGTCACCGAGGGCATTTTTTGTATTGATCCACGCTTGCTCGCCATAGGTATGGAGATTCGACTCAAGGTTGAAGAATATGTCTATGAGCGTATCAAGGCTCTTCGACTTCAGAAACCCGGATCCTATCAAAATGTGTCGATCATGCGTATGAACGCCATGAAGTTCCTTCCCAACTTTTTCGAAAAGGGCCAAGTAAGTGCCAAGCTGACCTTGGCACACATCCCATCCTATACTAATGCTCATCCGTCCCATAGCTTACCAAAACATTCTTCCTCTTCCCTGATCCACATTTCAAGGCAAGAAAGCACAAGGCTCGCATTATTAGGTAAAATAGGATACATCTTTTATCCCCTCCCCTCTGTTTACTCATTCCAAACTACTCCTTAGCACCACATTGTTAGCGGAATATGCTTATATCATGAAGGTTGGAGGAATATTGTATACGATAACTGACGTTCGGGACTTGCACGAATGGATGGTCGAGCACTTGGATGCCCACCCTCTATTTGAGAGGATCCCTGATGCAGAATGTGTAAGTGTTACCTGGTGCCACGTTCGGAATATGGAATTATTTGTAGTTAACAGCCTCATTACAGGAACAAGATCCAGTGGTTGAGCACGTTCGAACGGCTACAGAAGAAGGCAAGAAGGTGGCTCGTAATGAAGGCGATAAGTTCTTAGCTTGTTATCGTCGTATTGAAGACCCATTAGAGTAGACTCATTTGCCAAGCTTTTGCTTGTCAAAATAATAAAAAACTACGCACGCATAACATTTTTTAGGATTTTTTGTCTGTGCGGCGAACCATTTCCTCTCTTCCTCATTCAATCATGTCTGCCAAGACTGCACCGTCATTCAACCCTGAACAAATTGCCAGTGCTGCATCCACCGCTGCCAGTGCTGTTGCTTCCGATCCTCGTTTCGGTTTCCTCCACCGTCTCAGAAATGAACGTTTTGGTCAACTTCGACCCCTGAGTGAATTCTTTGACAGACACAGATTCAGTCTAACTACTTCATTCCAGACCATCTCGCAAAGATGGAGGTAAGTCATGCTTTCAACTCTGACCTCCATCCTACCTTTGGCTAACCTCACTGGCTCTTAGCTACAACTTGCAATACTTCCAGAGCAACTACGCTATCATTGTTTTGGCCCTTTCCATCTATGCTGTGTAAGTTTTCCTTGTTGACCAGGCTTTCAAGCAGCCACTCATCCTTGATCTAAACATGTCTGTCCTTATAGTATCACTAGCCCTCTCCTCTTGTTCACCATTGCATTTATCTTTGGTGGCTTCTACTTGATCTCCCGCCAAGGTGGCCAGCCCCTCACTATCGGCGGCTCCGTTATTAGCCCCTCTACCATGTACGCTTTCTACGGTGGTGCTTCTTTGATCCTCCTCCTCTTCTCTGGCGCAACTGGCGCTATCTTCTGGATCATTGGTAAGTCCTTTTTCTGAACGCCATTCCATCCTCATGCTTTTCCTAACTTGACCTTTCATCATCAGGTGCTGCTGCTGTGATTGTCCTTGGTCACGCCGCTATGTTGGAGCCTGGTCTTGAAGGAGACTTTGCTAGCGGTCCCGTTCAAGTTTAAGTCATCATCAATACCAAAAACAATTTTTAATAATATAATGGGTGTAGAATACATTACTGTGCGTGAACGTGTTGGCTTCGTTGTTTATGTTTGAGCGGTTTGGCGCCATCCCCCAATATGAAGGATGCGGCGAGAATGGGTTATCATTGGTTAGAAAGCTTGAGACGCCATTGGCACCATTTGTCCCTTTTTCACCCTGGCTGCTCCCATCCACTGCAGCGGGTCGAACAAGACAGTGTTTGCGCTTGCACGCGGTTGACGCTACATATGCAGGATGTTCTTCGCACAGGAGGTGGGTCGGATAATCCAAGGCTTTGGCTTTAATTTGGCCGTAGAAATGGAGCAGCCAGGCATGGAAGCCCATTTGGGATGCGGGTTTTTTTTTTATATTGTTCCTTTCTTTTCACCAATTCCTTTCTGCCATCATTTCGCTCAAGCATTCATCAGCCCCTCGCCATAATCGGCGTAGTAGCGTACCCCTTCACTTGCTGCATCCCGCTATGCGATCTCTAACTCAGCCTTGGAGGATCGTCAATAGGAACCAACGTCGCTCATCCCGACAAAGGACTCGAAGCTTGGAAAGGGAGCCCAAGGCCATTGAAGTAGATGAGCCTGCTGAATATGCTTTGGATGTTAAATTGAGGATCGTTATTGCTGGCGCTCGTGAGCTTCCTCTCAAAGAAAAGGTAAGAAATTTTTCTCACAATGACAACCTTCACGCATAATACCCCCTTTCTCCGCTCCATATGATTTTTTTTTCGTAACATACCTTCCTGTGACGTTTAGGCCAGCGGCGCATCTGTAGATACATTTGCTGTATTGTCATGCGGTGGTTCCATTCAACAAACTCAAGTCGTCAAAAACAGTATATCCCCGGAGTGGAATACCACATTTGAAATTCCCTTGACTAAAATTTCACCCAGACGCTTAGCCTCAGGTCTACTCGTCACGGTTTACGACAAAGACCGCTTCAAAAGCTCCTTTATTGGAAGACTTCACCTCCATTTTAATGAATTTTTCGACGGGACGCTCCAAGAAAACGTTCCCATTGCTTTTCATGATCCTAAAAATGAGGTAATGGACCGTACTCGCTTCTATATTTAGTATCCACCAGGACTAACCCCTTCCCACAGCCAAAATGGTATCCATTGAAAGATCGTAACGTAAGGCGCACACGATATCTTCGAAGAATTAAGTCGGTTCAGTCGGATTCGGTCAATGGCGAGATATGTCTTAAATACGGGCTGGTCGATGCCCATGGCTGGCAAGGGACTCGTTCCAGACAGGAGTGGCAAGAGTTTTGGGTTTCTCTTTTACAACGAACGAATACCCCCTCTAGCAAGCCAAAGGCAGCGGCTCGAAGGATCGAAAGAAGATTTTCATCTCGCTTATCATCCTCTGCCCCTGAAGCCAAAATCATTATACCCGGCTCCGGCCCTCCCAAGACCGCACTTTCTTACAGTGAACATGGCACACCCACCATAGGCGATTCCCCCGTCATAGACACGGACAGGAAAAAAAAGCGGTTACGTCGTCGTCGAAGGCGAGGACGAAGTAGAAGAGGCAGTGTCGTCAAGTTCTATGCTCCCGACGTGATGGGGGTCATGTTTGTGGAAGTGTCAAATGCCAAAGACCTGCCTCCGGAACGAAATGGTATGTGATGATTGCTTGCCCAAGGGCCCGCCTTTTTTTTTCTAGTTATACTGATCCCACACTTAGTCATTCGAACCGGTTTTGATATGGACCCCTTTGTGGTGTTGTCTTTTGGCCGACATACGTTTAGAACAAGGGCTATACGGCATAATCTAAACCCTGTGTGGAATGAAAAACTGTTTTTCCACGTACGACATAGCGAACTCAAATACAACCTCAAATTTGCAATTTATGATAAGGACAAATTTTCCGGCAATGATTTTGTGGCGTGGCAAGAAATGCCCGTGGTGGATATTATCTCAAAGTCCATGAGCCATGCTACCGAAGTCACCACCAATGAACAAGACCCTCAAGACATGATTGAGAAAGAAATGGATACCCACACCGTCGACTTGAAGATGGCGAATCGAGCCAAGTGGGAAGGCAAACACAGCCCTAGACTGTCTTTCCGGGCTAAATTCTTACCCTATACCACCATACGCAAGATGTTTTTTATGGCTTTGGCCAAGCCTTACGATTTAGAAGGAAACGGCATGATGAATCGTCTGGGCGTTCAATCCATGCTTGAGAGCTTGGGAAGTAATATATCCGAAGCCACCGTCAATGGCTTTTGGGAGAGATGGGAGAAGTCACCGGAAACCGATGAGCTAACCATAGAAGAGCTGATTGAGTGTCTGGAAGAACATCTTTTGCGGGACCATAAGCTGTCACGACAACGCAGTCATACCACGCTTGTGAACGATGACTACTTTAGCCGACCGACCCGAACTTTCCATGATCGTGCAGAGAGCCCTTTCAATGATCTTCCAGGAACGTCCGATGACAGCAGCCCTGTCTTTTCTTCTGATGGAGGCGTGTTTTCCGATGGTCCCATCCTGTCTGACGGTGATATGTTCGCCGGCTTATCTGATTTTGAAGAGCTCTCGACAAATCTGACTGGACCGTTGTTCAACTATGATCGATTCATCGACAGTTTGCAGGACTCAGAATTGTCTGGGGAAGATGAGGTTGACATGGACGACACTGACGATGATGAAATTGATGATGAGCCATTGGCTGATGCAAATGGGGTTCAGCTTGGCGAGTACTCTCCTTCTGGCCCATTGACCGGCAGCGACGACGCGCAAAGCCTGAAGAGCATCAGCAGAGATTCCGTTGAAGAAAAGGTCATTCGTGTGACCGAGTGTCCTGTTTGCCATCGTCCCAACCTTGCTCGAAAGCGACAAATGGATATCATTACTCATATTGCCACTTGTGCTGCGAATGACTGGACCACGGTAGATAGGTTCTTGATGGGAAACTTTGTCACTGAAGCCTATGCCCAAAGGAAGTAAGTAGTTCATCTGGTGAGGAAGGCCATGGTTAAAATTCACGCTGACCTCCACGTTTCAGATGGTTTGTCAAATTGGTTAGCAAAGTTGGGTATGGAAGATATTCATTAGGAACCGTAAGTGTCATAGGCATCCATTGTGGCTGGCCCACCCCTGCTTTATTTTAATTTAATGCTCTCACCCTATAGAACAACGCAAATATCATTGTCCAAGACCGCCGAAGTGGTCAGCTTATTGAGGAAAGAATGAGTGTGTATGTACGCCTTGGTATGCGGTTACTGTACAAAGGAATGAAGACAAGCGTACAATCAAAGCGAGGTAAAAAAATTTTTTACGGTGGGAGGATGTTTTTCCCCACTACTTCATCAGATACTTAATCTCATTGTTCTTGCAGCCCAGCGAATTCTACTCAATATGACCATGCGCCAAGGTCGACGGTTTGATTCAACGAAAAGTGCCCGTGAAATTCCCTCCTTCATCACCTTTCATAAATTGGATATGTCGGAAGTTCGTGATCCTCTCCACTCGTTCAAAACATTTAACCAGTTCTTCTATCGAAAACTGAGAGCCGGCGCTCGTCCATGCACCAATGCAAACGATCCAAAGACCATTGTGAGCCCTGCTGATTGCCGTATGCTGGCCTTTCCAACCATAAACGATGCGACTCGCGTATGGATTAAAGGCATCAATTTCAGTGTTGGAAAGCTGCTAGGTGATCCTGACATGGGCAAACGGTATGAGGGAGGTGCACTGGCTGTTTTCCGACTTGCCCCACAGGATTACCACAGGTACGCACACTTTTGAAGGTATTTTCAATAACATAGGATTTTGTGCTAAATTTTTATCCCAGATTCCATTCACCTGTCGACGGTGTCATATCAGCTGCAAAATACATCTCTGGCCAATTTTATACCGTCAATCCCATGGCTATTCGAACGACACTGGATGTATTTGGCGAGAATGCACGTTCCGTCGTGTTCATTGACTCCCCGGAATTCGGACGTGTGGCCATGGTTTGCATTGGTGCCATGATGGTCGGTAGTATAGTCATCACGGCTACACCAGGGTCAACCATCAAGCGCACGGACGAAGTCGGTTATTTTGCCTTTGGAGGCAGCACGCTCGTCTGTATATGGCCTCCTAATACTACTCAATTTGATCAAGACCTGGTGGATAATTCAGCAACGGCACTGGAGAGTCTCGTTCGCGTAGGCGATCAGATTGGAAAGAAGAAGCCAGCCGTCAATGGAAGCGGACCATCGCACTCTAAATAATAAAAAAAATTTATGGATCCGCTATTCCATCCATCCTTTCATCAGTGTTGATCATGTTTGATAACTGGACCAATGTAGTAGCTGCCATTGTCGGCCTGGCTATCAGCTACTTGGCCGTACAATTTGCCTTTCAACCAAAGGTTGTTCGTTTCACCGTTACACCTCCCGCAGGTAAAATACCGTTAACCCCTGGTGTGCGCCAGCCAGTAACACTAAAAGCGTCTTTATTTCCATCCATCAGAAAGCAACCCAGCATGGAAGGACGGAAAGATCTTGGACAAGCCCACCATTCGCGTGAGTATGCCTTCATCTTCCCCCTACGCTCGCATGTCTAACCAACCTTGCACGTCAGGACCCCAAGAATCCCAAGACCATCATTTGCTATGACCCCGCCACCGGACGACATCTTGCATCTATTCCCGCTCCCACTGCTGCTGATGTCACTGAAGCCTACAAGAAGGCTAGCCGAGCCCAGGAAAAGTGGGCTCAAACTTCATGGGAACAACGTCGCGCCGTCCTTCGCAGTCTCCTTGATTTCGTGTTGCAGAACCAAGAAGAGATTTGCCGCGTTGCTTGCAGAGATACCGGAAAAACTAGTAAGTCTTGTCAACTGTTACCTTCAGTATCGTTCATGCTGCTCATCCCAATTGATCCCGTGTAGTGATTGATGCTACTCTTGGTGAAATCATCACCACCTGTGCTAAATTGCGCTGGACTATTGATAACGGTGAAGAGGTTTTGGCTCAGGATTATCGTGCCCCTGGTTTGCTCATGATGTACAAGCACGCCAAGGTTGTCTATCAGCCCATGGGTGTGGTTGCTGCTCTTGTTAGCTGGAACTATCCGTAAGTAAAATGACTGATCTAAGAATACCTGCCCCATATTTAATAATGCGGCTATTAGCTTCCACAACACGTTTGGTCCTTTGATCTCGGCTCTCATGTCTGGTAACGGTATTATGATCAAGTGCTCAGAATATGTCGCTTGGTCTACTGAGTATTGGCAAAACATCATTCACACTTGTTTGGCTGCTCATGGTCACGACCCCGAATTGGTTCAGTTTGTTAACGGATTTGCTGATGTCGGTGAAGCCATCGTCAGCTCTGGTGTCAATCACATCACTTTCATTGGTTCCCCTCAAGTCGGTAAGATGGTTCAACTCAACGCCGCTCAACACCTTGTTCCCTGTTTGCTTGAATTGGGAGGAAAGGATTGTGCTATTCTCCTCAAGGATGCTGATCTCGGTCAAGCTATTCCTGTCTTGATGCGTGGTGTTTTCCAAAACTGTGGTCAAAATTGCATTGGTATCGAACGAATTCTGGTTGCTCAAGAAATTTACGATGGTTTCGTCGCTGAGATGGAAAAGCGTATCAAGACACTTCGCCTTGGTTCAGCGCTTGAAGATGGGGATGGTATTGACTGCGGTGCCATGACCATGGGTACTCAAAGCGATCGATTGGAACACCTTATTCAAGAGGCTGTTAGTCGTGGAGCTCGTCTTCTCCTTGGTGGTAAACGTTACCAGCACCCCGAACATCCCACTGGTCAATACTTTAGCCCTACCCTCCTCGTTGATGTCACTCCCGACATGGAAATCGCTAACCACGAAACTTTTGCTCCCATCATGGTCATTATGAAGCACGCTGGTGCTGACGATGCTCTTCGTCTGGCTAACCTCTGTCCCTATGGTCTTGGTTCATCTGTCTTCTCCGCTGATAAGCAGTTGGCCGAAGAAATGTGCTTGAAGCTCAAGGTCGGTATGGCCAACGTCAACGATTTTGCCGTCAACTATCTTTGCCAGTCTTTGCCTTTCGGTGGTGTTGGTATCAGTGGCTATGGACGATTTGTAAGTGAATGCTGTAATTGAAATGACCCGATGCATGGCAAACGTATTGACCACTCTCGTTTAGGCTGGTGCTGAAGGTCTTCGCGGACTCTGTGTCCCTAAGAGTGTTACCATTGACAGAATTCCCTTTGTCAAGACTCCTATTCCCCCTATCGTCGACTATCCTATCAAGAGTGCAAGCAAGGGCTACGGCTTTGTCAAGGAACTCGTTCGTTTCGCTTACGGCCCTGCACTAACTGAGAAGATCATGGCTGGATTAGGTCTTGCCAAGGCTTCCATGTGAAGACGTCGAAATTGACTTGCAAAGTAAAAGTAATAAAGTGAATAATTCAGAGTACGATACGATGATCTGGCATGGACTTGTGTGGATTAGTGACCATTGAAAGCTGCCTTCAAATGTCATGTTCGGAAACCAATAAAAAGACAATAACTGACAGGTGAAGAAAGTGACAGCATATGCAAATTGTTGCAACGGAGTGGTACAATTAGAAAAAAAGTTGTCAGCTACGACATGTATGTCTGTCTTAAGTGGATAAAACTACTGTGCATTCACAATGCAAACCTCCATTCGATGTAGTCAGGCAGAGTAGACGGTCAAAGGACATCTATCGTTTATTAGATGATGATTCGCTCTGAAGCGTAGGTACTGGACAGCCAATGAAGCTGTGCTGGGCAGGTGTGTCAAACATCAGCAAGTCTAGCATTGTTGAATATCAGTGAATTATAATCAAGGAAATGGATTTCAACCTAATTTCCATGATTTGTACCAAAGTGTTTTTGGGAAGGCAGGAGTGAGCCAAATGATTGTAGAGCCACTGTTTATAAGGTGGGACGGATATCATTTGTCATAAAATAGACTTTCATAGTATAGCAGAACATTTAGTATTCAGTGGAGATAATTCTGCCAGCTTCACAACAATAATGCGAATAGACTTAATGAATCCCATTATGTTATCTTAAAATATGAAGCAAGAATAACGCCAGGCTTCATTTTTCATTAGCATGCACGGAGGAGGCCACATGTATCTCAGGACTCAGATGATTTGATCGCACAAGCACGCAAGTTTCATGGATTTTGAAAAACCACTCTAGGAGGTGTGTTTTACTCTATATTGAAATCAGTTGTTGTTTCCCAATACATTGTATAAAATATAGTGAATTACGGAAGAAAATGTGAATTCTGGTTATAATGCTCGAAGTATAGAGAATAAGTTGTAAGTAAAAGAATGGAAAATATATACAACATTCAGTCGAAAGGGGAGGGTAAGAGTTTGCGATTACTGATAATTTGGACCCTTTTCATTTTCGTTTTGATACTCTTGCTTGACTTGAGCAGCAGCTGTGTTGTTATCTTCAGATGAGACTCCAGAAGCAGTTGTATCAATCTCCTCCTTGCGGTTGTGAGCAAGGTGAACGTCCTTGTTAGAGAGATGGCTCTGTTGACGGACAGTAGCGGGTCTGCTTGAGCGACGACCGTTGAAACTGAATCGAGAGGCGGTTTCAGGATCACGAGGCTTTGAAGGATCGTAGCTGCGATGGCTGCCAATGTGAGAAGCGATGGTACGAGCATCGTCTTGAACTTCGGGTGCGGCAAACAGGACTTCGATCTCTTCCAGAGAGAGTCCCTTGGTTTCGGGATAGCCAAAGTAGATGAAAGGAAGGAAAATAATGTTGACGAAACCGAAGAGAATGTAAGTCCAGTAGTCAAGCTTGTCGAAACAGACAGGAGCGACCTCAGCAACAACAAAGTTACCAAGCCAGTTGGCAGCAGTGGACATGGAGTTACCCTTGGCACGAAGACCAGTACCGAAAATCTCAGCAGGGTACAACCAAGCGAGACCAAGCCATGCGGAACCGAAGACAAAGTTGTAAAGCATCGTGAATGCGATAGACACACTAGCACCAGCGGCAATACCGGAGTTCTTGTAAGCGGATTGACCAGCACCGATCAAGAACATACAAATAGCTTGACCGATAAGACCGTAGTACATGAGCTTGCGACGACCCACACGTTCAATCAAGAAAATGGGACACAAGGCACCAATGAAGTAAACAATGGAGTCAACACCCGACATGAGACGAGACATCTTGGGGTCCATACCAGCTTGACTGAAGACAGTGGCCAAATAGTAAGAAATCAAATTGATACCACCGAATTGTTGGATAATTTGACCCATCATTCCGAGATACACACGGTAACGGTTGTTCATCTTTCCCTTGGAGAAAAGTTCCTTGTAAGTGGAGACACCTTCGCGGCGTTCCAACTCAATACCATCCCGAATTTCTTCCCATTCACCAACGCATCTGGGGTGAGTGATGTCTCCGTCTGTCCAAAGATCAGCAAGCACTTGCTTACAATCGTCTACACGATCATGCGCTTGCAACCAACGAGGGGACTCAGGAAGGAAATTGACACCAACGCCAAGGACGATACCGAAGAAGCACTGGAAAGCCAATGGGAAACGCCAGACGACTTCACCGGTAGTGAAGTAAAGACCGTATTCCAACCAGTAAGCGATAGCAACACCAAGAGTAAGGAAGGATGCTTCGAAACTGACGTGAGCTCCACGTGATTTAGGAGGGGAGATTTCGGATTGATAAACAGGAATGGTAGCCGTGTTGAGACCATTGCCAACACCAGTGATGATACGAGCAGCAATCATCATACCGATATCGACACAGCCAGCTTGAAGAGCACCACCAATGGTGAGAATAGTACATCCAATCATGATGGTTCTCTTACGACCGAGTCTATCACCCACCCAACCGCAAGATAAGGCACCAGCCATACATCCGATTTCGTAAAGAGATACGATAGCACCCAGCAAGGCAGGGTTAGTGACTTTTTGATTCACTTCATCGTACAAACCCATCTTCCTCAAGAAGGTAGGGTCGTCAGTAATACCAGACATAACACCCTGAAAGGACGAATGGGTTAGAATTTTGATTCATTGACATTGGATTTGGCTGGATTGAATATGTTACCTGGTCATAACCAAAGAGCAAGAAACCAACTGCTGCCAGCAGTGTGGTGGCATTCATGAGGGCTTTTCCTTGAAGTCGCCCCATAGTAAAAAATAAAGAGTTGTTTGATCTGAGCGTTTCCAGCAAGATTCATCCTGGCCCTTTTATATTCGCTGCAAGTCCCCCGAATGTCTTGCGGATTTTTTCGACTGGGTAACTAGTGAATGATGTCAATCACGTTGATTGTCAGCGACATTTGTTAGTCCGGAACCGACCATGCTAAATACAGTATAATTCGTGACGACCTGGGTGGAGCTTGGAAATGGCGGGATTGAACGAGTTTGAAAATTAGTTACTGTAATTGGTTATGATTATCATCACTCCAATTCTTGATACTCGAAACACTGTCTCAGAGTTTAAAACAATCAATATAACGCTGCTGCAACGTAATGGCAGCTCGACGTAACAGGCACATAAAGTAAATAAAAATGAAACGGGGTGGGGGGTGTCCTTGAAACTAGTACCTGTCTTCGTTAAGCTCAGTTGCCACTAGTCCATTAGAAAGACGTGGAGTACCTTGTCTGGGGACTGACTGTATACATGTACTGTACTGACTTGATGAATATACTTTTGCAAGTCAGGTAACCATGAAAACGCCTGGGGACGCAACATTGCTTAAACATGTTTTTTTTTTGTTCCCGACTTTGAAAACGAGCTTCTTTTCCGACAATCTCCTCACCTCAAATTTTTCTTTGATCCGCCGAGATGAACGGTTTGAAAGAGATTGCTTATCGTCGTAGCACGCTCGCACATACCATCCGTATCGGTATGAAGGGTCAATCCATCGATAAGAGCAGGGAATAAATATGCAGGAAATGTGTTTAAGGTTGCATTAGCTTATGCTGACCTGACCAAGCCTACTACTGTGCTTAAAATTCAACATCAGAAATTTTATGTTGGACGCTAACGAGAGCACATGCAAGATATCAGTATTTTATAATATATTATACATTTGCATTTCTAATATGTTTATATACCACTGCAAAAAGCATGAACCCTAAATGAATTCGATCTCTTTCAACATCCTGTTTCTGCTTCACTCCAGTACATAACTTTGACGGTACCAGCCATGGATAGACGAAGCACAACTCGGCATGCTACCCAAATCGGAAATAACAAACTGGCGGGAAACCTTGCTAAATTTGTACATTGAAATCAGTGAACCTCGTTCTTTCAGTAAGCGTCTTCCCGCCCTGTCCGGAAGAGCTAGTCATCTTCAACGCTGCAAGTCCCAAAAAAAAAAGAAAAAAAAAGTTTGGTTGTTCCTTTGTTTTCTATCATCTCAGCCAAAGGTTTGTTTCAACGTAATATCTCCAACCAAAAAAAAACCAACCTTCTCCTCCCCGATTCGCCGCTTTTAATGTTTCAAGAATCTCAAACAAAATTTTTTTTTTTGGTGCAGCTTCTCTTGTTGCTGGAAGCTATGACGTATAGGATTCCAAATCACGTGAATTGCTGTAAGCTGGTGGTCCGTGCGCAGAAGCTTGTCAGTTGCCACTTACGTTGCCTCCGGTCGTCTCTGAGATCATTGGGGGGTGAAGATAGAAAGTCGACAATGTTCTATTACGTACATAGAAGCTTATCTCTGAGAAATTTCATGGAAATGTGGAGATATGTTAGTCAAATATGTTCAGGAAGTAACAACAAAGACACAATGACGTTCCAAAAACGGCTATTTGATCGATGAACTGCTTTCAACAACACACTTTTTTTAACTATTAAATAATTTATGTGTCTCTTTTGTAGGGCTAGGATAGTACTTCCATTACATATGCATTTTGTAATGAACAGATGCGGTACAGAAAAGGACAAGTTGTATGGTTTACCTTGGGGAAAAGAAGGGTGCTTCAACCCTGGGCTATTCCTTCAATGCCTGGTACTTTGAAAGCGACTTGGGAAGCTTCGCTTGAACTTCTTGCGCTATGCATAAACCCATTTTTTAGCCGAATTTGTTCTTTCTTCTCTCTTGCTGCCAAATTTGAAAACTAGCTTCGATCGTGACTGGGTATTTTCTGACAGACGTTGGGCCGGCTGATTTTCCAGCCAGCCAGCGTACTGCAGAGAGAAACTTAGGCCCGCCAGGCTTTGCATCCTAGCCTTTACTTTCAATCAACATGGATCCCCCACCGCAATCTTACTTGAATCATCGGCGCAAAACATTGCCCATTGTCATGCCGGACGATTCGGATCCCCACCAAGGCGACCACCAGCCTGAAGACCAAAAACGCCCAGATATACAAGCTGCCTATCCCCCTTCCTCACCTCCTAACGCTGAAAGTAACCATATATCCACATACAGCTCCAGACCTTCCGTTGGTCTCGATGTACCTGGAGCTGTTCAAACACGGGAGCCACCAGGTAATGCTTTCTCTTCTCATTTTCACCGCATTTTCTTTTTTCCCGGCAACTGATAAAGTTTGCATAAAAGATCCTAGCGAACGTCAGATGGACAGTAAACTTGTGGTCGTCATGGGTAAGCGTGTGCTACGTATGATCTAGCTGAATATATTACGACGCAAAAAAAAATAACCCGATATACCTTGCCGCTGTAATTCCCAGTGGGTCTACCAGCCAGAGGAAAGAGCTACATTGTCAAGAAATTGCGACGGTACCTGAACTGGTTGCAGTACGAAACTAGGGTGAGGAAGGGGTTTTGAAGTGAATGAAAGGGTATGGATAGCAGCTAATGTTCGTTTATCTTTAGATATTCAATGTCGGAAATAGACGCCGCATCAGTGCTGAGCGATCTGAAAAATCGTCAGGGAAAGCACAAGACCAATCCGCGACCTTTTTCGATCCTAATAATTCGGACGGAAAAGCTCTTCGAGACGAGTTGGCATTGGAAACGCTAGAAGAATTGATTGACTGGCTTAAACACGGTGGCCGTGTTGCTATCCATGATGCCACGAATTCCACTAGAGATCGAAGGTAATTGAGCTTTCCCGTGTACTGCCAACCGCCTTCCTTGCAGCATAAACTAATCATAACACTGATAACATAGAGCCAAACTTATAGACCGTCTGCAGAGGGAGCCTGAAATCAAAGTCCTATTTCTAGAGTCAGTGTGTACAGATAAGCTGGTAAGTGCGAGGGCAAGCGCAGTCCGGTTATGACGTTCGGTGTGCGGTGTTTATTTTCTTGGCTGACCTCGGCCATGGTCAGGTATTGGAACGCAACATGAGATTGAAGCTTTCAGGACCTGATTACAAAGACAAGGATCCGGTGGTGGCATTGAAAGACTTCAAGACAAGAGTAGAGAACTATGAAAGGGCATACGAACCCATAGGCGAATGGGAAGAAGAACGGGATGTACAATATTGCAAACTGATCAATGTGGGCAAAAAGGTCATTGCTAATAATATATCCGGCTACCTTTCTGGCCAAGCTGTTTTTTATTTAATGAATTTCAATCTTGCTGGTAAGTGACATATTTGGCAAATGTTTGGACGGGATGACCTGTTGTTCAATAACTGGAGAATTCAGAGCGTCAAATCTTTCTTACACGACATGGTGAGAGTATGGATAATATCGTTGAACGCATTGGTGGTGACGCTGAGGTGAGTATGGATCAAATTGTCACTAGGATGGGAACAAGGCTTTTGACTGACAGCATTTTTATTCATAGCTGTCCGAACGTGGGCATAAATTTGGCGCCGCTCTATCACGGTTCATCAAACGGCAACGTGAAGCATTTGCAGAGGCTCAACAGGTTCGACATGAGGAGGAGCTTCGACAACTTGAACAGTTTGATACGGCAGAATCTACTGTCAGCGGAGTACCATTGGCTCAATCGCTATCATCCTGCTCTGAGAAGACTGACCTATCACAAGGCAAGTTCGTCATTTGGACAAGTATGTTACAAAGAGCTGTCCAGACAGTCGAAACTTTCAATCCAGCAGAGTATGATATCAAGGTACAGGACTGCCATTTTGCTGAGAGTATGGCGTATTGTGTACTGATATATACTTCCCCCTTCTCATTAGCATATTCGATTTCTTAATGAGATCTATTCCGGGGTAAGTCTAACGTTTTTTCTCAAACATCACTGATTCACGCGACCGTTACTCATACTATCCTCCAGCTTCGAGAGGGTATGTCATATGGAGAAATTCAGCGCTTATATCCTGAGGAATTCGCCGCTCGACAAGCTAATAAGCTATATTATCGATATCCTGGCATGGGTGGCGAGTCCTACACTGGTAAGTATTTTAAAGCTCAGAGCAACTCGTATTTCCGTAATACGTCTGACCATTTGTATCCAGATGTTATCCATCGTTTGCAATCGATGATCATTGAACTGGAGCGCATGACCCAATCATGTCTGATAGTTACTCATCGTGTAGTGATGCGTATCCTTCTGGGATATCTGCTCGACTGGACGCACGATGAAATGGTGAGATGAAGACGATATTGAAAGATCGCATGGGTTGTTTTTCTAACTGTATTTGTTTTTGCATAGCCTCATATGGATGTTCCTATTCATTCGTAAGCAAATAACCCATTTGTTCGCCTTTTCGTTCGCCATGTACTGACCATTTGAATTGCAGGGTGTACGAACTTCGTCCGAAACCATATGGAACCGAGCTGAAGAAGTGGCAGTATGATGAAGCGACCGATGAGTTTCATGAGTTTTGAAATAACTGTGTAAATATACCACATCAAAACAAAACCCTTCCATGCATGTGAAGAGTGACCTTTTCTTTTATAAAATTTCTTTGGTTGAAACAGTCTGGCAAATTAAAAAACCTCTTTGTATCTCCTCTCTTGTGGAGTTTGTACATGTCTGAGCGAAAGCGGCCAGTACTTGCCCCACAGAAGTCTAAAGCGACTTCCACTGCTGTGAATACTTTGGAGGTCACTACCAAAGCAGTCGTCACAGCAGCCGTCGACGAACCTGACTTACAAGACAATGCCACCACTCCCGTCATCGATTCCCCGCCTCGCCAGCGAAAGCATCGCCGTGCCCATCACCAACATCACCATACGCACGAACAGAGATCGCTCTCGGATGTCGGAGAAGATACTGCCGACGGCTTACGATCCCGTGGATCCCCCACTGAAGGCAGTACGCTGGATTCCTTACTGAGGTGGTGGAAGGAGGACAATGGGGAGAACATGAGTGGATCTTCCTCGGAACAAGCCATTTCGAAAATGCATAAGAGCAAATTTCCTTCGTCTGTATCGACCACTCCATTCAGCGATGACGACAACTTTCATCCCTCCGAAGCAATGGCCGCTCTCAAGGACGCTGCCAGTGGTATGAAGCGTCGTTATTATCATGTGTTGTTACTTTTCTGTCGGTCATAATGACACTCGTTTTTTCAAAATTTCTAGAGTCAGCCATGGATTCCTCGGCAGCCCCAGCGTCTCATAAACATGCTAGAAACCGTACCTCAAACGGCCGATCTCGCAAAAAGCCTCATCCCTTTCCAACGCGGCGTATGCACAGTTACTTGGAATCGATAAGCGGTCTTCAAGGCCACGCCTTTGATCCCACTTCACCTTCTCCTCAACAAAGATCGTTTTCTCCTGCAACCTTGGAAACCTCACAGGATTTGGATTTACCTGACTCGAGCTTCTTTTCTGCTGTCATGTTGATCAAGTGGTCGAACGTTATGGGACCAGAAGTCGAAAAGGTGTGGGCATCAGATGACCAAGCTGTGCAAACCAAAAAAGCGACGTATACGGGTATTGCCAAGCAAGTTCTGAACGGCGAGATTGGAAGAACCATTTTGGAGATTGAGCCCAAGTTCCTTGTGCTTGGAGATGAAGGTAAGTGCCAAAAAGGTTGCTATGAGCTGCAGACGATAAGGATCTGCTGAGAGGGCTCGTTTTTCTGACATACGGCATGCTAGGCGTCATATGCACATCGTTTTTATTCGCAGAGTACAATCATCCCTCATGCAAAAATGGTCCTATTGGAGGAACTACCAAAGCTCCCGCTATCAAAAAGTATTCTCTCGACACGAACAAGATATCTGCATTGGTATTCCTGGTGCCATTGCAATATCTAAGAAATTTCTCAAATTATTTCGATGTTATGGTAGATCGTGTGCCTGGTCTGGTTGAAAAGCTTCGTCGCTTGAGATTGATAACGAAAACGGTATGTTTATTTGATCCCAGTGTTAAGCAATCAAAAGTCATTTGATTTTTAAATTGTTTGTTGCTTAGCCCTGGACTATGCTTCTCAACCACTTTACTTCATTCCACCTTATCCCTTTTGTGCACGGCATTATGGATCTGGAGTCTGTCTCATTACCCAAAGACTGCCTTAAGGTTTGCGGATTTTACGGTTTTACTTCGCAACCATGGTTTTTTAATTTGGCAAATGTACAATTTTAGATCAGCCATACCATTCTTGGCATAGAAAGTCGTCGCATGTTCGATAATGAATTTGTAGCCAGGCAAGTCCTTGACTTCTTCGAGTCCACTTCGTGGTTCCAAATGATTAACGCTCTACTACCTCAGGTTGATCACATCCCATCTACAAACTCATGGCTCTACACTGGTTGTCGGCACCAATATCACCACGATGAATATGGTAGGATAGCGTGAGCGTTAGCATACGTTGATATAGTGTACCTAACTCTATTTTTCATTAGGTCATCAATACCCTCGCGCTCTTTTTATTCCCGGAAGAGCGAGACCGTTCCAGCCATACCAGAAAAGAGCATCAATACATGCCCGATCTATATGCCCAAGGTGTACTGGCTCAGGTAAACCGATTTAGCATTATTTGACCATAGAAGATGAACCCATTCTCATGGCCATCACGTATAGGTTGTGGATCAAATGGATGCCAATTTGGACTTTTTAGTGTTGGAATCGCCAGAACCTACTACGCTTGTTGATTTGAGCCGGTTGACCATTGAGCAGACAGCCGTTTTGCCAGAGTATTCTAGGGTGAGAACGGAATTTTATCGCTTGGAAGAGGCTCACTTGGAAGAAAGTGCCTTGCATGCCGAAAGTAATTCATGGCGACTACCGGCTCTTGAGGACGAGAGTCTAGACTGGACGTAAGTTTTGGGCTGGGAGTATGACTTGAGCTATTTCCTCCAAATACTGACTCTTTTTGTAGCCGGCAGATCTTTCACACCGCTAAGGGTATTGCACCTTGCGTTGCCTCCATGCTAAAGGAAATTGATAGAATGCCTCTTACCATGCGAGAAGCCTATGTTCGGCAGTGGCGCAGAGGTTTGCTGAGAAAGGCGCTGGCTGTCATTAAGTTTCTCGAAGACCAAATGTAAGGAAATTCACAGCCTATGGACATTGTTCTTCCCACTGTATTAATATGACCTCTTGGTAGTGATGTTGACTTTTTATTGCAATCTTTGGGACGAAGGCATATGAAGGCCAAATGGCCTGCAGAAGCTGGGCCACAAAAGGGAACCAGTAGCCGCAGTCGGACCAATAGCGCCGCATCCGTAGACACGGTTTCTCGCATGCGACAGGTTCTAGAGCTTCAAGATGAACATGACTTCTCCATTGTCCTTGCTCAAGCCGAGAAACTCAAGCCTGGCATCATCGAGTGGGTCACTGTGTATCTACAACCTCGATCCACAGTACCTCCGCGCACAGCTGTATAAATTTGTATATCAAGGGAGGAACCCAAAATTTTTTATGTAGTTTTTGTACTATAGCTTGGATTAATATAACAAATGTATTTTATAACGGTAATTCTCTTTGTCAAATACACAGAAGTAAAGGAAATCGCCATGGACAGTTTATTTTCTTTGCTTCGGTTTATCTTTTCTAGTGTGGTGGTCTATGACATGCTGACAGTGGCATCTTTACAGTAGTCAGCGGTGATAGTGACGGAGGTATTGAGGCTTTTGGAGTCCATGGCCAAAATAGAAAATACGGAGCGTTCGACCAAAATGTTTTTACTGGTGCTCATGGGATGCAGCCTGGTTATCTTGACTGTGACGGTATTACCTTTCTTCGGATTCTGTAATTGGAAGCAGAGAAAATTGAGGTCGGAGAACCTAAGTATGGACCAAGGCAGGCCGTTATATGGCTAGAAAAAGGTTATCCCAAGCCTACGATTAGTTCACTGGCCTTTTTTAAAACGTTATTTAGAAGTGGGATAGCTCACCACGGCAACATTGTAGATGTGTCGCATAGCTTTAGACTCAATCTCAATACTCTGCGACTTTGGTTTTGTCGTGAACGCGTGCGAGTTCTCCTCAAGTTGAGTTCGAAGGGGTTGAGTCGTGTTTCCATTGTTTATCATGGTGTTGAAGAGATTAATGTTATACGAAGCCGCTTGAGCGGGGTTTGTATCGAGCAAGTCAACTTCCTGTCGGATCACCATACGGTCACTCTCTGCCGGCACTACATCGTCTCTTTGGATAAGTCGTTTATGGGCAAGCACCATGGCCACGGCGATCAACACCGATGCAGTTGCTATCAGGAAACCCAAAAAAAAAGCAAGAGTGCTCATACATCGACGTTTTTTAACGGGTGGCTTTCGCTCCTCCTCGTATTTCATCCATGACGGCGGTTTAGAAAAACTGTCATAGCTTGCTGAAAGGTCCATTGTAGACTGTCGTCGAAACGGTGATCGTAGGTACTGTGCCACTTTGGCCATGGCGCTTGTGGGTGGTTCATACAAAGTGATAGGATCACATCCGTAAAAGGATGCCGGGCATAGTGTGATACGAGGCAAGTGTTCGGACCTGCTTCCGAACATGGACTTTCCGTACATTGGTTGTTTGCTCATGGCTGTTTCTGGATGATTTAAACTGACAGTCTCCTGTGGCGAAGTGTAGTTCATCGAAGTGTAGGCTAAAAAAATCAATGATGATCAAAAATTTAAGAAACGAAAAGATGAACCTCTGGTCCAGTGAGTGTTAAATGAACAGACGTCACTCTAAAGATGACCATGTTGCCTGGTTAGCTTTAGGAAAAGTGAGCAGAATTGAATTTGAACTGGGGGATGGCACTACTCTGTGGCTTCCAAGATAGGAGAGTGTCTGATGGAATTGAAATACTGTCAGCGATGGGTCAAGGGTTTTCGTGACGATAGCAAGTGAGGAGTGTGGGCATTGTCATGAAAATGAAGTGGTTTTTAATTGTGTGCGAGTGATAACAGATTGCTACATTAAAGTGAATGGCCAGGGGTTTGTATCAGTAGATCATGCCTCGATTATGCTAACTGAGCGACGGCATCGAACTTGGCTTGGTCTGAACAGCCTGTCCATAAACGTGACTCGCAAATACGAAGCACATAGTTACCATATGCTGCGCTTTGCCAAATCATTATTGAATTCCACAACACGCATGATTGACAAACCACTTATATGGATCGACTGCGAGGCAAGTCGTCGTGGGCTTTTGACTGACATATAGATAGGATGTACAGAAAGGACTCATCTCCGTGATTTGCGTAACCAGATGACGGGTCTGGATCTTGCCAAGGATCACTTGATCGAGATCGCTGTCCTGATCACCAATGGTAACCTCGATATTGTCGCCAAAGTAAGTGACTTGGCATGATGGCTACACCATAGTAGATGGGGGTATTGATAAACGATCTTTACTCCAGGGTCCAGAGTTAGTGATTCACCAACCAAAAAGCGTGATGGATAATATGAATGGTAAGTGTCACAAACTATGTTCGGCCGAACGTAAGCGGTGTTGACTGACTTGATATGTTTAGACTGGTGTGTTGAGCATCATGGTGCTGTAAGTGGTCTAGTGAAATGCCAAGATATGGTAGAGCAAAATCAATTTGTTAATTTATTTTCCAATAACTCTAAAAGTCAGGGCTAACGCAACAGGTACTGGAATCCACGATCAGCGTGCAGGAGGCCGAAGCACAAGTGCTAGACTTCATAGTGAAACATGTCCCTCAGCCTGGTGTTGCTCAGTTAGCCGGGAACTCGGTTCATGCAGACAAACGATTCCTTGAAAAAGAGATGCCCAAAGTAGTAGAGCATCTCCACTATCGTATTGTGGGTAAGTGGTCTTGGCAATAGTTTAGCGTGGAGACCCCTTTGGATTCACCCCACTTTTCCCAAATAGATGTCAGCACAGTGAAAGAGCTGGCCCGGAGGTGGTACCCAGATACGTACAATGCCTTGGTCAAAAAAGGTGCTCATCGAGCCATGGGCGATATTATAGAAAGTATTGAGGAGCTCCAATTTTACCGCCAGACGATATTTAAAGAAGAGTAAAAACGTGGCGATGCATGGATTGGCGGATGCAGAAGCAGTATATATATTTGCCCCCCAAAGAAATTATGGTAAATACAAATGAGAAAATAAAAGTTTGTACAGGAAGGGTGGACGTCGTTATATACAATGTGAGAAAGGGGGATTAGATTAGGGCGTGGCCACACAGTTCGTGCTCTGTTGTAGGCCTAGTATCTCTTGTTCAGCGGCCAAGATACGTTTTTCTAGTTTTCGAATTTGGGCCATCAAGTAATCACTTGCTGCTCTCATTTCTCGCCAAATGTCTTCATTGCCTTGCGCTGACTCGGGTGTGCTCATAAACGTCGTCTGCATGGAACTAAGCACGATGGAGATGGAGGTCCACTGATCCAGCATCAGGGCCAAATCGTTTTGAAGCTCTTCGATACGGCCGGTGTGATCTTCACATATCGTTGGGTCGTCTAGATCCTCGAACTCGGCTAATCGTCTGTACACATCGTCTTTGTCTAAACCGTCGAACTCATCGTCCTGGGTATATATATGATCATTGTAATAATAGTCCACCACTCTGAGGAAACGATATTCCATCCGACTAAGCGGACTAGCGTAGAAGTTGAGAGAAGGAATCGTGAAAGTGAAGAAAGAAAAAAAATCTTGGGTTGACAATCAAAAAGTTTTGGCAGTTTTTGGGCTCTTCTTAAATTTAACCATACAGGCTTGGCCGGGTCCGGTGCTTGAAATGGTAACCGGGGTTACACAGTATGACATCCTATTGGCTGTGTGGGATGTCTCAGCAATGAAAGACTCTGTCTTCGCAAGGAAATTCGATGCGGGGATTGACTTCGGTTATCGCACCCAAAAGGAAATGGGAACATGCTATTTAGACTCGGCAAGAACATGGTCAAATATATATATTATTAAAAACAAAAGAGAAGGGAGAGTGGGTCAAGGTTATAGATATACACAGGTCTACTACAAATACATGGTGTCAAGCTTTAAGGCTTGCTAGGATGCTCAACCGGTAACGATTTGTTAGAGAACTTTTTGATGGCCGCCATTAATTCAGGGAATCTAATGAAGCAGAGGTTAGGTTTCAGTAGTTCGGCCCTTCAATCCCAGTTTTCGAACTCACCTGAGCGGCTTTGTCACGTACTCGTCCATGCCAGCAGACAAGCACTTTTCACGGTCTCCGATCATGGCATGAGCGGTCAAGGCAATGATTGGAATATGTTGGCCCAATCCTGCGCTTCGTTCAATTTCACGAATCTTCTGAGTGGCCTCGAACCCTCCCATAATAGGCATCTAAGCATCGGGGTGGGTGAGTAAGTTATGACAAATTAGCCGTCATCATCATGGTGGATGCTGTCTTACCTGTACGTCCATAAGAATCAAATCATATGGTCGATCACCAAATTCATCCACGGCCATCTTTCCATTGGACACAATCTTGACCTTGTGACCGAATTTTTCGAGTATTCGTACAGCCAATTTCTGATTGACAATATTATCTTCCGCCAATAAAATTTCCAAAGGACTAGGTCGCGTCAAGTCGCTGGGAAGAGCAGCATGACTCTCAAGCGCCGGCAAGAGCGCATGAGCCAAGTCTGGAAGATTGACGGGAGAATTGATGTAACCAGTGATACCAAGGTCAATGCACAACTTCATGTTGAGTCTTCGAATAGAAGGTGCAATCAGGACGATCGGAGTATATCGTAAATGAACAATTTCACGAATCTTTTCTGCATGTGCCACCTTATCAACCACAACCGTGTCGAAGATGGGCGCTTCCTTGGACCGAGCTGCATTCATGTTGGCGGCTTCTTGTATACTACGTACCCTAGTGCACCTCAACTTCAGCTTTTCAATACTTGATTGGAGATCGGTTGTGTCTCCAATACTATCCAAAAATAAGATATGTCGGTTTTGGAATCGTGCCATCTTGTCTTCAATAACTTGGAAGGGCGTGGAGCCCACCATCACTTGCATTGTGAAGTAAAATTCAGATCCTCTACCGTATACGGACTCCACCCAGACCGTACCTCCCATAAGTTGGACGAGGCGTCTAGAGATGGAAAGTCCCAAACCAGTTCCACCATATTCACGTCTATGGAGCGACCGTCAGTCAATGCGAAGAAAAAACCATGCAACATACTGCCGATACTCACGTTGTGGATCCATCAGCTTGACAGAATGTGTCGAAAATAATCAGCAATTTGTCTTCTTGTATACCAATACCAGTGTCACTGACACAGAACTGCAGTGTAACCATATTTTCATCCGTTCCAATGATCTTCGTTTTCAGAACCACTTCGCCTTCCGTGGTGAATTTGACAGCGTTACCAATAAGGTTAGTAATCACTTGACGCAGACGAAGAGGGTCGCCAACCAGTTGATCAGGAATGGCATTATCAACATCGTATATCAAGTCCAGTTTCTTTTGATTGGCCTTGACAGCAAGTGTCTTGAGAACACTAAAGACAGCTGACCGTAATGAGAATTCGATGGATTCAATCGTCATGCGACCTGCCTCAATCTTGGAAATATCCAAAATATCGTCAATGATCGTCAATAGGCTGTTGGCCAAGCTGGATACAATCATCAAGTTTTCACGTTGTTGTCGAGTAAGCTCTGTCTCCAGTGTGAGTGAAGTCATGCCGATAATACCGTTCATGGGTGTACGAATTTCGTGAGACATGTTGGCCAAGAATTCTGATTTAGATCGATTGGCCAGTTCAGCCGCTTCCCTTGCTTGGGTGTTCTTTTGGATAGCATCTCTGAGAGAGAAGACCATTTGATTGATCTTTGTCTTCAGGCTATAGGATATTTATAAAATAAGGAAAAAGAGTTAGCCATGCATGCATATGCCGTTGCAGAATGAATACTACTCAAAACACCAGGCCCCTTACCTATCCATTTCACCAGAGGCAGAAACAGTAATGAATCGAGAGAAATCATTCTCAGTGGCAGCAGCAGAAATTTGGGCAAAGGCACGCACTTGTGAAGTAAGATTGGCTGCCATGGTATTGACATTGCTTGTGATCTCCTTCCAAGTTCCTTCGACATCCTCGACTTGAGCTTGCACACCAAGTTTACCTTCTGTACCTACTTCGCGAGCAACACGTGTGACTTCGGCCGAGAACACATTCAACTGATCCACCATGTTATTGACAGTGTTCTTAAGGTCCAGAATTTCTCCACGAGTTTCAACTTCAATCTTCTTGGAAAGATCGCCACTAGCGACAGCCTTGGTGACTTGTGCAATAGATCGTACTTGCGTGGTCAAGTTACCAGCCATCATGTTGACATTTTCTGTAAGATCTTGCCAGGTTCCTGCCACACCATTGACATAAGCTTGACCTCCTAGTTTACCCTCCGTACCTACTTCACGAGCGACACGGGTAACTTCAGCAGAGAACACATTCAACTGATCCACCATGTTATTGATAGTATTCTTGAGATCCAAGATTTCACCACTGGTTTCAACTTCAATCTTCTTGGAAAGATCTCCACTGGCAACCGCTTTCGTCACTTGAGCGATAGATCGTACTTGCGTTGTGAGATTAGCAGCCATGGTGTTGACATTATCCGTGAGATCCTTCCAGGTACCACCCACACCTTGTACAAGAGCTTGACCACCAAGACGACCTTCGGTACCGACTTCCTTTGCCACACGCGTAACTTCAGATGCAAACACACGAAGTTGGTCCACCATGTTGTTGACGGTATTCTTGAGATCAGCAATTTCACCACGAACATCGACGTTGACTTTTTTACTCAAGTCTCCGTTGGCGACAGCATTGGTGACAGCGGCAATAGATCGCACTTGACTGGTAAGGTTACCAGCCATCATGTTGACATTGTCTGTAAGATCCTTCCATGTTCCACCAACAGAAGGGACGACAGCCTGGCCACCCAGTTTACCATCAGCACCGACTTCGCGAGCAACACGAGTGACTTCAGCGGAAAAGACGTTCAATTGATCCACCATGTTATTGACAGTGTTCTTGAGATCCAAAATTTCTCCGCGAGTTTCAACATCAATCTTCTTGGACAAATCACCACTTGCTACCGCCTTGGTGACTTCAGCAATGGATCGTACCTGAGTGGTAAGATTACCGGCCATAAGGTTTACATTCTCAGTGAGATCCTTCCAGGTACCACCAACACCCGCGACCACAGCTTGACCACCAAGTTTACCATCGGTACCGACTTCCTTGGCGACACGAGTGACTTCAGCAGAGAAGATAGTAAGTTGGTCTACCATGTCATTGACCGTTGTCTTTAGATCAGCAATTTCACCACGGACATCGACATTAATTTTCTTGGAAAGATCACCGTTGGCGACAGCTTTGGTAACTTGAGCGATGGATCGTACTTGCGTCGTGAGATTACCAGCCATGAGATTGACATTGTCCGTGAGATGTTTCCAAGTACCGCCTACACCTGCCACCACAGCTTGGCCACCCAGTTTGCCTTCCGTGCCTACTTCTTTCGCTACACGCGTGACTTCAGCAGCAAACACTCGAAGTTGGTCCACCATGTTATTGACAATATCCTTGAGATCGGAAATTTCGCCACTGACGTTGACATTAATCTTCTTGGACAGATCACCTTCGGCAACAGCTTTTGTGACTTCGGCAATAGATCGCACTTGCGTAGTCAAGTTACCAGCCATCATGTTGACATTATCAGTGAGATCTTTCCAGGTACCGCCAACATTGGGTACAATAGCTTGACCACCCAGTTTGCCTTCGGTACCGACTTCTTTGGCCACACGCGTGACTTCAGCCGAGAACACATTCAACTGATCCACCATGTTATTGACGGTGTTTTTGAGATCCAGAATCTCTCCGCGTGTTTCCACTTCAATCTTCTTGGACAGGTCGCCGCCCGCGACGGCTTTGGTGATTTGTGCAATGGATCGTACTTGCGTGGTAAGATTACCAGCCATCATATTGACGTTTTCAGTAAGATCTAGCCAGGTGCCTCCAACACCGGCGACAACCGCTTGACCACCCAGTTTGCCTTCTGTGCCGACTTCGCGAGCGACACGCGTGACTTCAGCGGAAAAGACGTTCAGTTGATCCACCATGTCATTGACGGTATTTTTAAGATCCAAGATTTCTCCACGAGTTTCCACCTCAATCTTCTTGGACAGATCACCATTGGCCACAGCTTTCGTCACTTGAGCAATGGATCGTACCTGGGTGGTAAGGTTACCAGCCATCATGTTGACATTATCCGTCAAATCCTTCCAGGTACCACCGACACTGGGAACAATAGCCTGACCACCAAGCTTGCCTTCCGTTCCGACTTCTTTGGCGACACGTGTGACTTCAGCCGAAAATACGTTAAGTTGATCCACCATGTTATTGACCGTGATTTTTAAGTCCAGAATTTCACCATAAGCGTCGACATTGATTTTTTTAGAAAGATCACCATTCGCTACCGCATTCGTCACTTGCGCAATCGACCGCACCTGCGTCGTTAGATTACCAGCCATCATATTGACATTGTCCGTGAGATCCTTCCAAGTGCCGCCTAATCCAGCGACTACAGCTTGACCACCCAGTTTGCCGTCCGTGCCTACTTCTTTCGCCACACGCGTGACTTCAGCAGCAAACACTCGAAGTTGGTCCACCATGTTGTTGACAATATCCTTGAGATCTGAGATTTCGCCACTGACGTTGACGTTGATTTTTTTGGACAAATCACCATTGGCTACAGCTTTCGTGACCTCGGCAATAGATCGCACCTGAGTGGTAAGATTACCAGCCATCATGTTGACATTGTCAGTCAAGTCCTTCCAAGTACCGCCTACCGATGGGACAACAGCTTGGCCACCCAATTTACCATCGGTACCGACTTCTTTGGCCACACGCGTGACTTCAGCCGAGAACACATTCAACTGATCCACCATGTTATTGACGGTATTTTTAAGGTCCAGAATTTCTCCGCGCGTTTCAACATCGATTTTCTTGGAAAGATCACCGTTGGCGACGGCTTTGGTGACTTCGGCAATGGATCGCACTTGGGTGGTAAGGTTACCAGCCATAAGATTGACATTCTCGGTAAGATCCTTCCAGGTACCGCCGACCGAAGGGACAACGGCTTGACCACCCAATTTGCCATGGGTACCGACTTCTTTGGCAACACGCGTGACTTCAGCTGAGAACACATTCAACTGATCCACCATGTTATTGACGGTATTTTTAAGGTCCAGAATTTCTCCACGTGTTTCGACATCGATTTTTTTGGAAAGATCACCATTGGCGACGGCTTTGGTGACCTCGGCAATGGATCGCACTTGGGTGGTAAGGTTACCAGCCATAAGGTTGACATTCTCGGTAAGATCCTTCCAGGTACCGCCGACGGAAGGAACCACGGCCTGACCACCCAATTTACCATCGGTACCGACTTCTTTAGCGACACGAGTAACTTCGGCGGAAAACACATTCAATTGATCCACCATGTTATTAACGGTGTTCTTGAGATCTAAAATTTCGCCTCGCGTTTCTACATCGATTTTCTTGGAAAGATCACCGTTGGCGACGGCTTTGGTGACTTCAGCGATAGATCGTACTTGGGTGGTAAGATTGGCAGCCATGGTGTTGACATTATCCGTAAGATCCTTCCAAATACCCGCGACGTCTTTGACATGCGCCTGTCCACCCAGTCGCCCTTCGGTACCGACATCCAGGGAAACACGAGTGACTTCAGCAGCAAACATAAGCAGTTGGTCCACCATGGTATTCATGGTATCTTTCAGTTCGAGCATTTCACCACGGACGTTGACGGTGACCTTCTTGCCAAGATCACCGCTAGCAACCGCTTTACAAACCGTGGCGATATCTCTGACCTGGTTGGTGAGATTACTAGCCATGAGATTTACATTTTCTGTGAGATCCTTCCAGGTACCACCCATATCCTTGACAATGGCCTGGCCACCCAATTTTCCTTCAGTACCAACATCGACAGATAATCGAGTGACTTCCGTGGCGAAGGTAGAAAGCTTAAGCGGCGATAGAGTTAATTGCAATTAAGGTTTTAAAATGTTTTAAATAGAGCCAAAATGTCTTACTTCGTCCACCATTGTGTTGATTGTATTCTTTAATTCCAAGACTTCACCTTTTACCTCGACGGTAATCTTTTTGGTCAAATCACCACGAGCAACGGCTTTTGAGACCATAGCAATATCTCGTACTTGATAAGTTAGATTGTTGGCCATTGTATTTACATTGTCGGTCAATAGTTTCCAAGTGCCGTCCACACCAGCGACTTTAGCTTGAGCACCCAATTTTCCGTCCGTTCCTACTTCGCGGGCAACTCGAGTCACTTCGGAAGCGAAGAGATTAAGTTGGTTCACTGGGGGGAAAAAAAAAAAAAAAAAGTTAGACAGGACGGGTCTACATGCAGGGCAAAAAGACGTAACATTACCCATGGTGTTAATAGTATTCTTCAATAATAACGTCTCTCCCTTCACATCGACGGTAATCTTTTTACTAAGATCACCGTTGGCTACAGCAGTAGAGACTTCAGCGATATCTCTAACCTGTTCCTGGTTACTTTGAGTCATGGAATTGAGATTGACAACCAGTTCGCGCCAAACACCATCGGTCGCATCGACATCGACTTCGGCACGCAAACCAAGTTTGCCTTCTTTGTGTGTATCGCGAGCGACTTGGTTGACGGCTTGAACAATGTGTTCAACATGGTCAGCCATGACGTTCATTGAGTTTTTGAGCAAGTTGAAAGGAGAATCAGCAGGTAGAGAAGTGTGGCGTTCATGAGTACAGGTAATACGCTGCTTCAGGTCGCCCTGGTGAACAGCGGTAGAGACTTTGGTTGCTTGTATCAAACATTCATAACAGAATAGATCGTTGTCAGCGAAGTGATGAGTGGCCGGTGATGGAGTAAACGGAGGGGAGGTCAGACTGTAGTTGTTTGGAGAAGATGAGGTTGTAAATGGTGGAGTTGGGATATTATTGGAAGCTGAGGATGAAGTATTGTTAGTACGACAAGAGAAGATTTGAGAACAAAATTGGGAAAAAAAAAAATGGGAAAAAAATGGGTTACGTACAAAAGTAGCTGGTCATTGACAAAGGTGGAAATACACTGGATTTCGTCTTGACTTTATCCACAACATTTTGGTCTTTCATACTCCATATACCATCCTCAGGCGTGACAGGTAACAAGGCAGAACCGTTTCGTTCTGGTTTAGTGGCTGGTTCGGAAGCGTCCTGCGCTTCGGACGGGTGTGTTGAGGACAGCAGTTGCTGTTGTTGACGAAGTGCGACTTGATAACGTAAATTTTCGGTCTCTAAACGCACATGTCGTTCAACCAGTGATTTGATGGTGGATTCAATTGCACTGATTGATTGTTTATCGTCGATAGATAATTGATCGAACGCTGGAGGAGAGCCTTTCAGACATTGATCATAATGGCCCTGTTCAAAATTTTGAAGAAGATCATTTATATAAGGTAGAACGACGGTTCCCATCGAGTCTTGTTCGTTTGTGGTGGAAGGGCTATTGATTTTTTGCCTCTTGCTGTTGCTGTTGCGTGTCTGATGTTCAGATGTTGGATGAGAAGATGACGAATGTGGAGAGGACGAACGTTTCATCACCGCCCAGGCAGAAACAAACCAAGTAATGAGGGATTTCAAATCAAAGATTGTGAAATAAAAGAAGCGACGCTTTTACGAATGCTTTCTTTGCAGAATGATGCAAGGATAATGGGCAGTAGGTTTAAAAAAGGGTCCTGTTTGACATGCGCAAAGGAAGAGATCAGCGGGTCGCCTTTTTTTTTTTTCTCAAGCAAAAAGCACAAGGAGAAGCTTTATCGCAGCTTTAATCCAAGGTCCGACAGAGGTCCTTCCACTGGAGCCAAACACAAATACTGCTTGGTTCAGTGGCATCAGCTGAAGAGCTTATTCCATTCGTTCGCTCGCTCGCTGGTTGGCAGCTAGCTACAATAATAATAAAATAATATGTATAAAAAATAACAAATTAACCCTATCATTAGGATAGCATTGGCCTGCCTTACGCTGTGCTGCACTGAGCTGTAGTTAAACGACCCTCACTCAAATTTTTTTTTTATTATATTATAATCTCTTGCCTGCCCTTTTTTCTGTCGGTCTGTCCCCCAATTCTCTTTATTGCCCCTCCTTCTTTCATTACACCTCTTCTCTTTTTCTCTTTCTCGTGAACGTATGGCCTACCTTGCAACGCACTCATTACCAACCCCCGCCTCAGACCGAGCCGCTTCGTCTCCGCCGTCCGACTCATCCAGCGATGATTCTTATTTCAATCACCGTAAAAAATCCTCTATCACTCTGTTGCTAAACCCCAAAGATGATAGTCCAACCAGATCCACCTCTATCAAAAAAGCCATGTCAACCACCAAGGCCAAGCGGAAACGCATCACCCCAGATCAGTTCTCGCAGCTGATGGCTCTGTTTGAACACAACGACACGCCTAGCTATGAAATACGCGACAAGCTGGCCGGTAAAATTGGTATGAGCAATAGAGAAATTCAGGTAATTCCAGTTCCAGCCAACATGAAATTTTTGGTCTACAGGAAGCCAATTTTCTAATATGGCAATTCACCCCTTGCCAATCCCCTTAGGTATGGTTTCAAAATCGTCGAGCCAAAGCAAATCGAGCAAAAACAAATGAAAAGCTACGTTCAGCGGCTACCATCCAACCACCGCAAGACTATGGCGTACAGTTTATGCCTGTTATTGCTCCACCACATCGCCATTCATATCACTGGCGAGCCCCTATACCGACGCCCGGTATCGACCTGTTAGCTTCGGCTGCCGAATATGTTCAACGCGAGGAAGAAAGATTACGAAAAAATAATAATAGAGCGTCTGCCCCCATATCATTCTACCATTCTATACCCACCAATCCCAGTGTCACATAGGGGAAAGCCGTGCTTGTGAATTATAATGTCACATACCCCCGCACACAACACACAACACACACACACAACAAACACAACACAACACTCACTCTAAAAAAAAAAGAAACATTCCAATAAAATGCACCCACACACATTTTCTTTTTAGCTCGCTCACGTACATTGACTGACTGTCATGAAGTCCCATGGTCAAAACAATATAACAGAAAAGAAAACCTGTTTAGAGCTAATCGGGATTAATAAACGAAGAGGGTGGTGTCATCCGGTCAGAAACTGTTTCTTCCTCTGTTGCTCAGCAAGTGTTTATAGTTTGCAATGCGTGTCATGAACCGTTTAGTAGCCATGGCTGCGAGCATAAGTCAGATGACCTCAATTAAAAACCGTTGTCTGGCACTGGAATAAATTATATTTTTCGGCACTTTAGCAGGGCGGTTAATGTGCGCTGACGACGTTGCGCTGTCATGGCAAAAGGATTGCTGCGCTGCCAAAAATTCCTCATTCAAGTATTGGTGCTGAACCCAGGTCATATGGGACGGTCTGGGATTCAACCTTGTCATTGGAATGAAAAGAGCTACCAACGTCCCTTTTTAAAAAAACAAAGTAGTTAGACTCATGTCACATTTAAACCGAAAATTATTTCAATCTAACTGCTTGCTTAAACTAGCTTTAGTCAAAACCCCATAGGTATTAAATGACATAAAGCCGTTAGAAAGGAAAGTAGGCGTTTTTTTCATTCAAAACGCGAATATTCGGTGGAGGCATACATGAACCATTTTTTTCCAAATGAAGCTGTGGCGTAACATTAAGCAAGGTGAAGAAGCGAGCTGTCTTTCTACCTTGCCTGGCAGTCCAAGGGGAGTGCGCACAGAAAGGGGGGGAAAGTATTTCTACTGCCTTCCATGGTGCGCTGCATTTGCGGATGATTAGCAGTCACGATTAATTTTGCAAGCAAAGTGAGCTGCCCCGTCAAGCGGCTCATTCCATACCCATTAGCCCCAAATGTCCAAAGCGATCAAGGCCGTTGCATGGGGAACTGCCATCATCGGCACAGGTTATCTCCTGATGCGCTTCACAGTCCCTAATGAAGAGCAAATGCGAGCTGTAATGCCCTATTTCCTGGCGTGTTTTTCCACATAGTCTCCCACACACTAACCTAACTGGTTTAATTATTTATTTTCTTTAGCGCCTTACGCCAGCCCTGCGTCGTGACGCAGACAGAATTAGAAGCGAGAATGAAGAAAAGAAACAAGCCTTGGCAGAAAGAATCCGAGAAGCAGCCAATTCTGAAAAAGCAATATGGGACGAACGCAATAAGAAATAATTCAAAAGAAGTGCCTTCAACATGACACACTATCTGCATACATGGTTGGTTTGTATGTCAATTTGTAAATTTCAAATAAACTAAAAAAATTTGTAATGTAATCATAACGTAGCTAAGCGGAGGAAGGGTCGGCAAATTATAGTCTATTTATTTTTTTGGGTTTTTACCAAGAAGGTATTGGTGACATTCCGTTAGCGCGTTGCATGGACTCGGATGACGCCAAGCTAGGTTAAGTATATCCTACTGCTGTTTTCTCCGTTGTATGGTTTAGAGGCTGAAAGGGAGCGAGACAGAAGGCAAGAGAAAAGTGGACAGCGAGATAATAAGAAAAAGTCTTCCATTTGACGTGAAATAGGTACCTTACAACTGGTTTTCTACCTTCTTCTTCCCGCTCAGCCATAATAAACTCCACCGTTTTCAATAACATTTGCTTTGCCCTTTTTTACCTTTTTTTTTTTCCTATATTTCGCTGACTCGCACTAAAAAAAATTAATTGAATCCACTCACACTCGCTTTATCCCTACTCTTCTCTTCTCTACTTTCTTTTTTTTTTTTTTCTTTCACGGCCTTTCATCCCAAGTAGTGGGATATCATCCAACACGTCTCAATTTACTGATGCTATTCGAAAACACCGATCTGTCATGTCATCATACGGCCAAAACACACGCCACGCAAAGTGATTTCCCAGAGAGCAACCGAACGTTACGAGAATCGCAAGCTCGAATACCGTCAGGGTGCTCTAAATTGAGTCGACTAGACATTGTGGATAAAGTCAAGGGATTAATCTTCGGTGAGTGAGTGGGCGGAGTGAGCGGCAAAAGGGCTTTTTTTTTTAAGGTTGGACAAGACAAAAGCTAACTAATTTTCTTGTACTCCATGAAGGCGCGGTATTGGGGGATTGCCTTGGTTTGGCTACAGAAGGCATGACCAGAGAACAGGTGGAGGCTGTATATGGAGAAGGCCCAATCAGATTTGGCCTCGAAGACGAAGACGTCACAGGGGTGGTTGGCGTACCCTTTATCCGCGACGCTTATCGGTCTATGTTTGACGACAAGTAAGTAGGGGAGTTTCAATCAATGGGCAGAAAGGAGAAGAGAGGAAAAGAGAAGGAAGGAAAAGAGGATCCTACTTGCATTTAATAAGCGTAGACGATGGATGGTCTAGAACCCCCCAAACATATACCCCATACTCATCTTGTCATTTACAGTGACTTTGGAGACGACACCGACCAGCAGCTTTTGTTAGTGCAGTCGCTTATTCATACAGGAGGCGTGTTCAATAACAAAGACTTTGCCAAACGACTCAAAGACTGGAGTCAACATGGTCTTGTTGCTCTGAGTAAACCTCCTCTAGGAACTGGACGAGCTACACAATACACCATCAACCATCCAGCCTTTGAACATGATCCCGTAAGTAAACCAGAAAAATCCTCCATCGTACAAAATAGCACTGGAAATTAAAAAATCATCCCACTTCTAGCATCGTGCTGCGGCTGACGTATGGCGCTCAAAACATGTCCTTCGTTCTGCCAATGGCGCTATCACGAGAGCACCACTGCTTGGCGTGGTCAAGTTTTGGGATGGCACAACCGTCATAGAAAATTCAGCTGACTGCTGTAGAGTCACTCACTCAGACCCAAGAAGCATTGCGTCGTGCGCTATTGTTTCCACTTTGGTAGCAAGAATGCTACGAAGTCAGGACACAGAATACAATGATTATCCACCATCGCCTACTTCATCACTTAGCAACCCCCACTACCAGGATCAGATGTTACGGTCACCTTCTAATACACCGCCTCTCAGCAATCAAGACTTGGTCCAAAATACAGCCAACAAAAAATATTTCATTGATACATTATCCACCGATCCATGTCTCCTATCGTTGGTCGACAGTGCCATAGAAGCCAACCAACGATGTTTGACGGCTCCCAACACAGATCCATTGTTTTATTCCCCAGAAACGGACCAGCAACTCACGCAAAGCTATTACTCGCAACTGTTGGCTCACTGTTATCCTCCTGTGAATTTGGAATCGCTTGCCCTGGATCACACCGACGATAATCAGGACGTCTTCAAAACCCTTGGCGCTGCCATTTATGGCTTCACCCGCCAGCTTCCCAAAGGCGAACAAACATCCAGCTTCAAACGCATTTTGATGGATGTTGTTTTGCAGGGAGGTGAAGCTGACACCAATGCCTCAGTCACCGGTGCACTGCTTGGTCTGCGTATGGGCTATAGCATGCTTCCAAGTGAATGGGTGGTTGGTCTCAAACATTGGGAATGGCTTGAAGACTGTGTTGAAGAGTTCGTTGCTCTACTGTAGTTGTTGTTTCCTTATTATTATTTTCTACTTGTTAAAACTTTTTTACACCACCCTCTCCACCTGTACCCCTCCCTCACACCTCATTTTCTTTACACCATTTCACTGTCCATGTTTTTTCTACTCTCGCTTTCAAAAAATCCGCCCATCCACCCGACATAGTGCTCTTCCCTTTTAGCCCCTTGTACAAATCTCCACTCACCTCTATATTATCTCGTTTCCATTGACTCTGTATGAAATTGCAACTGGTTAGAAAAAGCGTTTCTAAATTACCCAAAATCAAAAATAAAAATTTGAAAAAAGTACACCTCCTGCCCATTGTGTTTACGGCCACTTCGCATGGTAGCATCAATATTACCTCACTGTTTAACATACTGCCGACTGGTGTGAAGCATTTTCATAACATTTAGGCACTACCATAAAATTTTACAGTATAATGATGCTCCCTAGGACAATCGCTTTTACCGTGACTCCCATCCAAATTTTGACGTCTGTGGGTTTATCAATTTGGTTTTACCTCTTTTTATTTTTTTCTTCCTTGCTTTCCTCATTGCAATTGCGACTGATTCCTGGAAACTCTGAATGCACGATCCCAAACGACCTCGGCATTCCTCCGTATCGTCTTCGCTGACAAGGTAAGAACCATTGATTGGATGTCAGACACTGACACTATGAGTACTAACTGCCTTGTCAATTAACCATCTTTGCGCTTGGTCCCCTTTATCTCGCACCCTTCCAACTCCTGCATTATCCCACGTCTACGTTTTCATCATCACAGAGTCGAATCCATCACAAGCTGCCAAACCGAAACTGATCCATTACTTCCTTTCAAACGCCGGTGTCCGAGCGACCGGATAACATGGCGCCATTGGGCTCTACTTTTTTTTGCATGCTCGTTCTTATTCGGTAATTACTTTTGCTATGAGCTTCCATCGGCTCTCAACCTGCAACTTCACGAACGAATGGGATCGTCGTACGAGACTTGGCAGTACCAGCTCAACATGCTTTTCACCGCCGTCAGTACCCCGAATATTATATGTCCACTCTTGTCTGGGATCGGCATCGATAGACTCGGCACAAATACCATGCTTATCTCGTTGACGACCATTCTCTGCACTGGTCAAGCCATCTTTGCCTTGGGGGTTACCACGAGGTCATTTTGGCTAATGGTGGCTGGTCGTGTCTTGTTTGGTATTGGAGGTGGATCGCTGGAGGTGTGTCAAGGTGAGATCATTGGTCAACCTGAAACATGACCAAAAATATGGCATTAATCCCCTTGTCCCCCGTTAGGTAAAATAACCACAGACTGGTTCAGAGGAAGAGCATTGGCCTTTGCTATGGCCTTAACCTTAACATTTGGCAGAATTGCTACGGCACTCAATTACAATTTATCGCCATGGCTAGATGAACGCTTTTCAGAGGATTGGGTTTGTTGGTTCGGTTTTGCATTGTGTTTGTTGAGCGCCGGAGCAACTGTTATCACCATGATATTGGATTCACCGCAATCGAGAGCCAAAGCTGGCATAGTCGAATCCGACGCCACAAGTACCAAGAAACATATCATGAACGACAGCGGTATGCCTGATGATTTGTTGTTAGACGACGATAGCGAATCCATATTTAGCGAAGATGAGAATATGAACTTGGCGCACTTGGCGAAATTCAGCCCCTCCTTCTGGCTACTCAATATCATTTTGTTGGCGCTATATGGTATGTACGATATGGTATCGCTGAACCAGCTATAAATACTGACGGATATGTATTTTAGGCGCCGTCCAACCCTTCAACCATATCTCTTCGGATTTCCTTCAAACCAAATGGTATCCTGGAAATGCTCAAGCTGCTGGTGCAGGTAAGAGAATGGCACTATGGCACAACTTGAAATTTATCATACTCATCCACCATGCTTTGTCAAACAGTCCAGTCCATACCGGATACAATGTCCGCTTTTCTGAGCCCAGCCCTAGGCTACATGACGGATCGTATGGGACACCGGGGACACCAGCTTTTAATCTCTGGAGCTGTCATATCGATAGCTCATCTCACCCTCGGCTTCACCTACATTACACCGATTGTACCCTTGTTCTTCCTAGGCATATTTTATGCTTCATTTGGAAGTGCTCTTTGGCCTTCTTTCGCCCTTGTCGTCGAGCACTATCATTTAGGTACCGCTTACGGCATAGCCACCGCAGCTCTCAACATTGGATTATCCGTGGTGCCGATCATTGTTGGGAGGATTAGAGCGATAAGTACCTTCGCACATGTTGAATTGTTTTTTGCCGTCATGGCAGGAGCTGGTACTTTAGCCTCTGTGGCGTTGTTGGTTGTAGGTTCGCAAGAAGGCTCACCTTTAGAAAAGGTCCATGTCGACGAACAGCTTATCAATTCGCCCAAAGATGGAGGTTTAACCACTCGATGGGTCACAGAAGGTAGGTTGCATCGTTATTTGAAGCTTGGATTATCTGGGATGCTTACCACGCATGTATCAGGCCATCATGCTATTGTGCCACACAGATATTCGACCACCTCTTGGGTCGATGACACCGGTGCTATCCATCACGTTATTGGAGCGGCTGGCGCCAGCATCAACATCCCACCTCCCAGTGACGTTTCACTGATCTAAACGCGGGACAAGTATACCATCGCTGCATCTAGCGTGTCATTCCTTGTAATCTACTCCCCATATATATATGCCTGTACATGCCACGTTTTACAAATTGATTGTTTGAATGCATTATACCTTTGCATACACTGGACTTATATTTTATCTTGCAATAGTATAATGTAAACATCTTCCATCACATATAGCTTTTTACAATCCAGATGTTTTAACATATCGTTTTGATTTTATTTTACGCTATTCTCTCGAGTAAAAAGAATTCTTTTTTTTTTTTATAATAAAACAAACATCCCATCAGCAGAAAGTCATCTATGCCTTCTTGACTCTCTTCTTTTGAGACTTCTTGAGCTCCTTGGCTCGCTCCTTTTCTTCCCACTTGCGCTGCTCAGCAGGGCTCAACTTGCGAACACGTTCTTCTTCAGCCTTCTTTGCGTCAGCCTTCTTCTTGGCGAGCTCCTCGGCGCGTTCTTCAGCGTGGATCTTGGCATACTCCTTGAGAACTTCTTCACGGTTCTTGCGAAGCTTGTTCTTGATCTGATTCAGGCCAATCAAATGGAAAAGTTAGCCACTCTATCGTTTCAAGCCTGCTGTATCATACATTGACGCTGGCGCTTACCTCGGGTTTAAAGTTACGGCAACGAGCACTCAAGATATCGGGAAGTTCACACACAAGCTGGACAAGACCGCTAGAAGCCTTGGCATCAGAGCTGTTGATGTCGAAGTCAACAGTGACCGTCTGGGGATACGATTCCTTCAAACTAACCGAGGGTCATTAGTGGGAAAAGTTTAGCGCACAAGGTATTGCATTCATCAACTTACGATTCGGGGGCAACGGTGGGGTAACAGGTAATGATCAAGCTGTTGAAGGCATCACCAGCTTCACGGATAACATCAGCGACCTTGCCTTCAAGGAGAAGATCGGCCAAATCGCTGCTCTCACAAGAAACAACCAGGTTCTTGGGCAACTTGCTGTGTTGAGAAGTCTTTGTGAATTTTTTCTACACGCATCCCAAAAGAAGTCCCCGGGTCAGTCAGTATATGCATCACCACCGTCGTATAAAATTTAAACCTCAACTTACCAAGTCAAAGCGATCAGCACGGAGTTCCTTGGATGTGGCCTCAGGAAGAACAGCAAATACAAAACCTTCGCTAGAGCTGTCATCCAAAGTCACAGTAGCAGTCTGGCCAAAACAACATACCGTCAGTCATGGCTATTCTCTATCACAGTTACAATTGGACTGACAGCTACTCACAACATGATCCTTAGCAGGCTTTTCCCATCCAGCCAAAGCAAGAACTTGGTTGGCAATGGCAGTGGTGATATCATTTCGGGGGTACAGCTGTAGATGAAAGGGCAAAGTAAGATAACGCCACCAGAATCCTGAATGCCGACGCTACACACTCAATTCAACTTACAGTGACAAACCAGTGAGCAAACTTCATGTTTCTTCTTCCAGTAGTGTACAACACATATTCGTTAGGGCTATCCTTTACCAAAGTGTTGCCAGCATTGTCTCCTACGTGGGCAAACTGGGTCCTGAGATATTCCAGCTGGGCGCCAGTCCTGCCATGGCAAGCGTTCAGTATACACATTAACAGCACAACGGTGGGCCTCTATTCGTGTACTTACCACTTCTTAGCGATGGCGAGATTCTTGTTGCCTCCAACGTACCAGATGGCGATATAAGCTGCGAAGAAGCACAACATGGCGATCTCAAAGAGGAAGTCTTTGACAGAAACCTCTACAAATGCCAGCGGGTTAGTTTCAAGGTTAACTTCCATTTTTTGTCATGATAGTGCCTACTTACTTGTGGGGTAAGGAAGTGGTGTGGGTGGTTGGAAAGTCTGGTCATCTAGATGATCACAAGCATCGATGAGCGACAGGGTGATGGGCAAAGGCGATGATGGGCACTAGGATGGTTTACCTTTGGTTTCAGCGAGGGCTGTAGAAACAAACAAGGCGACGGCAGCCAGGGATGAACCAACACGAATCATGATGCGAACAGTCGAGGAGTTTGTGTGCCGAGGCGTTTCCAAGTGGTGAGTTTTTTTGATTGTCAGATCAGAGTTTTTCCCCTCACCCATTTTCTCCGCAATGGCATCTAAACCCCATCGCTGAAACTGTGTATTGCTACTGAAACCTTCCGATTTCAATATATAGCCCCCAGTCCTCGTCTGAATTACTTCTTCCCTCTTTTTTTAACCAAACTGTCATGACCCAAAAACCCAACCCTGAAGCCTTTCCTCCTGGCTTCTTTTTCATTCAGTCGCAGAGGGTTCCTACTTTAACCGTCGATGTCAACGATGGCTCTATGAGCGTAAGTAGTAGCACTTGCGGGAACTCGTTATTTCGTTCAATCACCACGTCGCCTAAAAAAAATTTATTCATGCATATGATAAAATAGGCAGACTCCAATATTTTGTTATGGAATAAGGTAGTGTCACCATCATATTATGAGATTTGCCTCGGATCCCTTCTTATTGACGCCATCAACACCCAAATTCAATAGAAAGATGTGGATAACGTAAATCAGGTAGGTGACAAATCAACAGGCGGTCGAACTAAAATACGTGGTGATGGCATCTAACCTTTGTTGTTCTGATGACTAGCTTTGGGCATATGAGGATGGATTCATTGTGAATAAAAAGTCAGGATTAGGTAAGTGACCATGCTATAAACGACATCGTCTGGGCCAGTTCAATTTATCAATTCATATTGCCAATAGTTCTGGACATTAAAGGAGGTAAGAAGGACACTGGTACAAGCAGCAACTGGTGCACTTTATTCAACAGTCATTATAGGAGAGGTGAAGGCTGGCAAAAGTATCATTCAGTACGCACGAAAGGGCGTTTTGGCAAGGAACCAAGAGTGGCGATTCCTAGGTAACGGACAGCTCCCTAGGTTTTCATTCTTTGGAAAAGGCTTACCTTTTTTTTTTTATCTTTAGACGGCTTCATCTGTCCTATCAGCGACGAGCGTCTTTGCATTGATATCGAGGTAATTGATCCTGCTAACAGACCACGATTTATTGCCTTGCGGCAGATCAATAACACCTGTGTTTAGTCCAATAATCCCAGCTCCGGGTCCAACATTGTTCTGGCCAGCAGAAATAGACAGCGTCCAAGCCAGCTATGGACTCTGGTGGAGCATAACCCCCCACAGCTCGCCAACTATCATCGGATGCTGTTACCTTTGACGCCAGAAGGTGAGTGCCATTGGCAGTTGCGTCTCGCTTGTCTTTCGTACCATTGACGGCGGAAATCTAGAGCGAAAGGCTCGAAAAGAAGCCGAAATTGGACTTTCAGCTCTGGCAGATTGGCATCGACTTCTATACAAAGATAAGGCCAAGGACGTATCGGAACGACAAATCGCCGGCGCTGCTGCTTTCGAAGCCATTCGTCTGTACATTCAACAATGCAGAACAAGTAATCAGCCCATTATGACCGAGCAGGCCGGTGCCAGCATTGGTGCTCTTGTGAGCAAGGAGGTAAGAAACTGAGCTGAGTTGAACGACCGCCATTTATTCACGTTGCGTACTGACGTGTTCGCGAATTCAACCATAGATCGCATCACTTTCCTCAGAACATAACGCGAGCGGAGATCAAACGGGTATTGAAAAAACCGCAATGGCCGTAGCAGACAGATATTTCAATCGCGAGTACGCTGTCCCCGCGTAACGTAGTATATGTGGACACAACTTAATATTTGTTAGCAATAAAGTAATTTATGTAAGAAACCGATTTTGCGTGCGCCGCCTATGCATCGACAACTTCTTCAACGCCTTGATCCAGGTATCGTTGAAGCGGTTCTACCGGTCCATTTTCCATAAAGCTGCTTTCCATCAGCCTTTCCTCCTTGCTATATAATTGCGTAGGCTATTGATATGTTGAAAAGTCTTCTCACCAGCGCATGTCTTTGTGCTTGCTTTTGGCACTGGTATTGAGTCGACCAAGCGGTGGCGGAGTGTAAGCACTAATGTCTTTGAGCAGAATGCGCAACGACACTGGATGAATGTACAGGAAAAGTTAGAACGAATAGCCATTATAAGCAACTATACATCCTGCTACAGGTAAGAGAACAGAGGATCACCAGAATGCATATGGGGTAAAGTACGCTGCATTGGGTTTAGTCATCTCACCGAAGGTCTTGCTCGGCTCTGGCGGATACAGGCAAAAGGAAATGCTCAGCTTCCTTATCTAACTCTAGCTGAAATATCAATAGACAAAGGACGTAAATTATTATACTCGGTAGAATCATAACTCATTTCGCATGGGGTCATCAAGATCAGCACCTGCCAGTTGCACGCGATCTCAGCCGTCAACGACAATCTGCATTTGCAGATCAGTGAATCACAGAAGTTCGTGTATCGATACTTTCAGGCAGCTGTGTGTCTTCCCTAGTGTCTTAAGGTGCTTCAAAACTATATAATTGCTTTCCACCTTCTATGCTTTTATATAAAGTAGTGAGCCGTAACTCAAACTTCCCCTTTACCCCTGATTCCTTTACGTAAGGTGCACTGTCTGTATGCTCAACATCTATGACCATCAGAGCACATACACGCGACTTCTGCATCTTTAAACACCTAAGAGCACATAAATGGTCCTCTTTGAACGAATTTACGTCCTTAAAGCTTACTAAACATGCTCCTTAGCTCGAAAATAGCTCTAATTTACCCCACACTCTGGCTACACAAGGTCTGTGCGCACTGCCACTCTGTTACACTGACTTTCTTTCAAGCTGTGAGATGTCTATTTCTCTGCTTCCTCTTCCCCTCGAAGCTTTAGAAAATAACTAGTACTATGGACGTATGCGGAGAAGGGAGGGGTATGATATGAGAGTCAAATGGAGTCCGTGCTGAGGCTGGGGGTCGAGGAAATGGCGATTTTGTTCGTAAAAGTCATGGTCATGATCATGTCATTTTCAGTAGATTTTGAGTATGGTCTCCTGGTCCAGTGGTCAAGGCGACTTCCATATTCTGAGGTTGTTGTTCGGTCCCGGGTTCGATTCTCGCCGTATGGCGGGTTTTCTGATTCGGCGTCTGAGCTTCAACCAAGGAATATAGGGAGCCGCCAAAGCCACTACTGGGAGGCCGACTCACCCTTTGTGCCAAGAAACTATCCTGACAATGAGCTCTTTTACGAACAAAATCGCCATTTTCTCGACCCTTAAGCCTCCGGCATTACCTTCTCTCTTCATAGTTTTCTTCCAAAAACGTTTTCACGTGACCACTCTTTCTAGCAAGCGGTTGCCGGTCACCTGCTACCTCTTGTCGCAAAGGACATTCACTTAGACCAATGTCTCTGTGCATATTGCCTCATGTCTGAGGCTGTTTTAACATAGCGTTTAGAGCTGAGGGCAGAAAATGTGAACTCCTTTACTTCATTCACTTATCAAGACGCGCATTCATGCAGGCCCCAGTTACAAGTTCTACTGCGGTTCTTGAGGACAATAGCTCAAAGTTTAGGAAAATGTAGTTGCACAGTTAGTTGCTACTTTCTCTTTGGTCAAGTCTAGCATTCGAGAAGGTAGTGGTTTAACCCCTGAAGCAAACTCCTGTTTAAGGTCATATCGGACATCATGTTGCTACTGCTACACTCCAGCTTCATTGTTGCCTGGATGACCGCAAATAACATATGTTATCAGCCAAATTACAGACCCACCCACACGTTTCTTCTCATATGAAGGCTTGCCATCCTGCTTCAGCCCTTACAGTGAACTGCACTGGAGTGACGGAGCCAACGCCAACCATGATTACTTTTATTTAGATGATCGACTGACAGTCGTATATGCCAAGTATTATATTGCCATCCCTTCATCAGCAGTATTTGGCCACAGATCCTTTCTTTCGACGTAGCACACTTTTACTCAGTGCACAGCGTTGGCCTGATGACGTTGGCTGACAGGACAAACTAGTCGGATACACAGCAATCAGACATTACTAACGGGCACCGTGTAGCTCTTTCAGGCAAATCTCAAGGGTAACCGCATGAAGGTTGTATGCGCATGACCGTAACAGTGGGCAACAGAACGAGAGCGAAGCTGGTGTGCGTGGCGAGGAAGTGTTTAGTGAAACCAGTTTGACATACGTCTGGATCATGAGAACAAAAAGCCTTTGTTGACACTTTCAGTGCTCAAAAGTCATTAGATAGCTAAAATGAAACTTGCTTCGTATGCGGCAACTTGCATCTCGGGTTGATGGTTCTGTTTCGGCCCACAGTAATATATGGTAGATCTTGTCGGAACGGAAAAGCGACCGAGCGTATAGCTTATCTCAACCTAATAGATGGCAATTGAAAAGATGCTGAGAGCAGATGTATGTACTTTACATTAATAACAAGAATTACATTTTCCAGTAGTCGGCTTAAAAAGAAGAAGAAAGAAAAAGAATGGAAGGTCTGAACTATCTAATACTGGCAAACTCACCTTCCTGTAACTTTAAAATAGTATTGTCATAAAGCCAATGAACTAGTATACGCTTGCCAACATCCAGTGTATTACATTTTCGAGATCAACGGAGTGTCTCATGGCGCAAAATCTGTGATAACAGCCATAACGCTGGGGTTGAAGCCCTATCTTTCGAAACACAGTTTTCGTGTGTTTAGAGCCCATCCTTGTGTCTCATAGACTTCAAAGAATAAATTATTGGCAGCATTTATGCAATCAATTCAGTCAAGCTTACCCCACTTCAACACTGGATTTTTCAGATTCAATTCGCGCTATGGTATACGATATTCAGCCGACGCCGCTGGCTCTCCACCCTGACTCCACTTGATTCTCACATTGCTGAATCAACAAGTTGGAAATCTCACTTGAGGACAGCTGGAAGTCAAAGTACAGCCAAGATCTCCTTTCTAGGAAATGTAGAAGGTAAAAGTACCAACCTGGAGTTCACGGACAAGACATGATATAGAAAAATATGAAGAAAAACTAATTTATGGACAATTCAGAGATCAATGAAGTTCTTATATAGCTTCATATATGCTGTAGGTACAGTTATGAGATGAGAAATATTTATAAATTTATGTACATGTGTTGTGGGCTCCAGATACACCCCATCCTTCTAGCTGGAAGATGCCGAAGTGTTGGTTGAACCGTTGGATATAGGTTGCAATAAATATGGACGATACTCTTCAACTTTTCCTCCAGGACAAGCACTATAGTCGTCTTCTCCCCTTGAGACTGAGCAAGAGAGATTCTGCCCAGGAATAAAGATTGGTGGTTATGTATGATTTCTCTTGAGTTGGAATGTGATAAAACCTCGTAATGTACCATCATCAGTTGATTGTACGTGATCTGAGCACAGAAATAGTCCCTCAAACTTGTGATTTGTTTAAAATTCCCCTCTAAAGCGTCCGGTACTGCCGATAGTGCCTATGCTAAATGCTCCAACTCGTTGACGATAAATAAGCCAGATCGTTGCAGCCGAGCGGTAGAGATGAGAAGTCCAGTCCGGGATAACTTTTGACAAACAAGGAACAATTCAACATGAACCGAACCTAATATTTAAGCAGTATTCCACGTGATGCCTTGCTACTGCAATATCTAACTGTGAACAGCTGCTTCGATGATATAATACCAGGCTTTACATGCGTTATCAGACCTTATGAATCGTTCTTTATGCTCATTATATGCGTATAATTGCCATAATCAAACCTGACAATTCTACGGTAAGCAAATATGCTCGACCACTGCTCATGTGCTTCTATACGCGGCTTCTCAGCAATTTCATCCTATATTGTTCAGCAATGACAATGGCAATAATGGTAAACATTTTTATCAATTGATCTGTTTGATTGTAGCTACATCGCGTTGACGTTTCTATTATTTAACTGGCCTGCACTCAAATGATACATCTGCGCTTTATACGAAGTTGTCTTTTACTCATATTTATTGCTCAAATTACATGAAGAGAATGACCTTCGTCACCCTTCCATCATTTTGCTTTCAATGGACGTATCGGTAGGATAAAAGCTGTTATGCTTGTGGATATGACCATTACCCAGACTCAGCTATCGGTGAGTGCGAGAGGTGACCTCATTGAACGATGGCTGCGGTGGTTCAAAAAAAAAAAAAGTTTTGCAAAACGCTATTCATTCCTCTTCCCCATCCCCCCTCTTCCCAACATGAGTGACCGGCTAACTCGTATTGCCATCGTCAGTTCTGACAAGTGTAAGCCCAAGAAGTGCAGACAAGAATGGTAAGTTCTGATGTCGAGAAAAGCGAAAAATGTGGGAAAATACCTAATGATTCTTTTCATCCACAGTAAAAAGTCATGCCCTGTCGTTCGCATGGGTAAGTTTTAAAGCAACCTTCAACCAAATTCAGCATCGTTCGCACTTGATCCAAATGACCGCGGTTACTGTAAAGTGCGATTTTCAGCACTGGTATCCATCAACGTGCAACGACTGTAGTAATGCGGGATTCCGGTGGTCCAAGCCACTAATGATCGCACGCAATCAACATTTGTTAACCTGCAACCCTCTCGTTTGAATTAGGAAAATTATGTATTGAGGTTGACGCTACCTCCAAGATTGCTTTCATCTCTGAGGATTTGTGCATTGGTTGTGGTATTTGCCCAAAGAAGTGTCCTTTCGGCGCTATTCATATTATCAACTTGCCTACCAACTTGGAAAAGGAAGTCACTCACCGTTATTCCGCCAACTCGTTCAAGCTTCATCGTCTTCCCAGCCCTCGTCCTGGTCAAGTTCTTGGTTTAGTCGGTACCAACGGTATCGGAAAGTCTACTGCCTTGAAGATTCTGGCTGGTAAGATGAAGCCTAACTTGGGTAACTTCGATAACCCGCCTGACTGGCAGGACATTCTCAAGTACTTCCGTGGTTCTGAATTGCAAAACTACTTCACCAAGATTTTGGAAGATAACTTGAAGGTGAGAGACGTCAATTCGTGTGACGCGGCAAGAGCATGATCGTGATAACTCAACCTTTGCAATTGAATTTCAGGCCATCATCAAGCCCCAGTATGTTGATCATATTCCCAAGGCTGTCAGCGGAAAGGTTGGAGCTTTGTTGGATGCCAAGCTCGAGCGCAACAATCTTGACGATATCATCTCTGCCCTCGGTAAGTTTATACGCGATTCTGCGTCTCCTTAAATCGATCATTACTAAATGCTCCTCTACAGATCTTCAGGAAGTTTTGCAGCGTGAAGTTGGTCAATTGTCTGGAGGAGAACTTCAACGTTTCGCTATCGGTGTCGTCTGCGTTCAGCATGCCGATATGTAAGTACCATTCCCTTCCAACTTCGCCATGTATGCATAAACTTATTCACGTCTTTCCCCTTCTAGTTACATGTTTGACGAACCTTCATCATACTTGGATGTTAAGCAACGTTTGAAGGCTGCCAGAGCTATTCGCGCTCTCATCAGTGGTACCACGTATGTTACCTTCTATTCCACTGCAGTATTTCTATGCCACCGAACTTTCTAACACCATTCATTTTCTTCCTTCAGATACGTCATTGTCGTAGAGCACGATTTGTCAGTCTTGGATTACTTGTCTGATTTCATTTGCGTTCTTTACGGTATGCCTTCCGTTTATGGTGTCGTCACCCTTCCTTTCTCTGTCCGTGAAGGTATCAATATTTTCTTGGACGGAAAAGTTCCCACCGAAAACTTGCGTTTCCGTGAAGAATCTTTGACTTTCAAGATTGCTGAACAAGCTGAAGAAGTTTCAATGGACAAGAACCGCCAATACAAGTATCCTACCATGGCCAAGCAGTTGGGAGACTTCAAGCTTACTGTCCACGGAGGTCAGTTCACTGACGCTGAAATCATCGTCATGTTGGGTCAAAACGGTACTGGCAAGACCACCTTCATTCGATTGCTCGCTGGTTTGATGAAGGCCGATGGTGACCAACAAGTACCCGAATTGAACGTTTCATACAAGCCCCAGAAGATTGCACCCAAGTTCCAAGGTACTGTCCGCATGTTGTTCATTAAGAAGATCAAGGCTGCTTTCTTGAACCCACAGTTCCAAACTGATGTTGTCAAGCCCCTCAACATCGAAAGCATCATTGATCAAGAAGTTACTCACTTGTCTGGTGGTGAATTGCAACGTGTTGCCATTGTCCTCTGTCTCGGTCAACCTGCCGATATCTACCTTATCGATGAACCTTCAGCATACTTGGATTCCGAACAACGTATTATTGCCGCCAAGGTCATCAAGCGTTACATCATTCACTTTAAGCGAACGGCTTTCATTGTCGAGCACGATTTCATCATGGCTACTTACCTTGCTGACCGTGTCGTTGTGTACGAGGGTATTCCTTCCGTTGATGCTGTTGCCAACTCTCCTCAATCACTTCTTACCGGTATGAACAAGTTCTTGGCATCACTGGAAATCACTTTCCGTCGTGATCCTACCAACTTCAGACCTAGAATCAACAAGATGGATTCTCAGTTGGATCAAGAACAGAAGCTCAGCGGAAACTATTTCTTCCTTGAGCATTAGACAACTCATCCCCCACTACTTCCTATTTTTCTTTTTTCCTTTTTTTAAAAAATTAAACGTTCTTGCTAATTAGATGTTCTCTAAAACGTTTCTTCCTTTGATTTTTGCAAATCCATTTTTTTCACCACACACCATTTTATTTCTTTACCCATTTTGTATTTGATATGAATATCGTACTACACTTGGTGCATTGACCGACTGCAATATTAGCTTGCTCACACCCACCCACCACTTTTTTGTTTTTTTTATATAACGAATGAAAGAAAAAAAAGCAAAGTTTTAAAGAAATGAAAAGAAAAAGCAAGCGAGCCTCGCAATAAAAGAGCTATAACATAAAGTCCTTTGAGGTCAATGGCGATGGGAAGTCTAGCATGCAGTACAGTCTCTCAATCGGCTGCCTTGGTGTCACTTTGCTTGACGATGGTAACTGGACAAGGGGAGTGGCGAATACAGTACTCACATGTCGATCCAAGGAGTGACTTGATCATACCAGAAACACTGGATCGACTCGATGAGCCAATCACTAGCATATCGGCGGGCATATCGTACAAGAATTGTGTAATGATCTGTCCTACTGGCTCATGGCGCTGTATGGTTACAAACTCGTAATTTCCATGCTAAGATAGTTAGAGCAAACATGAGTGTGTGCCTACATTCATTGTTTCGAAGGGTAGAATACCACGAAAAATCAAACTACCTTTTTACTGAATTCGTTCAGCCAACCCTTGATGTTTTCTACTTCTCCTTTGGAGTCTTCTACAATATCCATATTATTTCGCCGGTCCAAACTGTCTCTAGTTTGACTTGAACTCAGTGATCTGCTTGGAGGTGTATTTCATGCCGCGACCTTTACCAAAAAAATTACTCACAAAAACTGGATAGGTTTAGATTGCTCTGGATTCAAACCAATGGCATAAATGATCTTAACCTGCGGAGGGTCCTTCAACATATCAGCCATAGCCATGCCGTGAGACATTGCTTTCCGTGAGGCTGACGAATTGTCAACGGCAATGACCATTCTCATGGGGGTCTTTCTATTGACAGGCGACGGAGTTGTTAGTGACATAGCATCCATGAGGTCTGACCACCAGCAGTTAATATTACTTGAACATTTTTCAATCGATGTAATGATGTAAGGTTTGTGCTTTATAAGAAAAAAAGAACGACTTGCCCATATGAAATTCAGGTTTTATATATCTTTTGCTAAGGTAGATGTCATGATGATGACCGTTCCTGTTTGATAATACTTGTTATTGTTACCGTCTTTGTACATTACTTTTACCTTCTCTCCAAGTTATTTTCAGGCATGGCATGGATAAATAGCAAAAAGACAAGAAAATTGGGTGGTCATTTTGTCGCTGTGATCAGCCATGATTCAGAATCATCATTTTTCACATGCCATTCATTCCCGTCCACATTAATGGATTCGCTCAGTTTCTCCTCACTCTCTTTCATTTCTTCTTCACCTTTCCCTTCCCTCCTTTCAACATGAGCAAAGCTGGAGATGCAAAACCAAAAACCCTCTTGACACATTTGATTGCTGGTGGTTCAGCTGGTCTGGTCGAAGCGTGTACTTGCCACCCACTGGACACCATCAAAGTCAGAATGCAACTGTCTAAGAGTGGATCAAGAACCAAAGGGGTAATGGTTCATGACCTATCTATTCAATGTACATTTATGTTTGGCCTAACATGAACTCGCTATGGCTTGCAACAGGGTAAACGTTTGGGCTTCTTTGGAGTGGGTGCCAGAATTGTAAAGAATGAGTCGGTATGGGCGTTGTACAAAGGATTGGGAGCTGTGGTATCTGGCATTGTCCCAAAAATGGCCATTCGCTTCAGTTCCTTTGAATTTTACAAATCAGTGCTTGCTGACAAGGAAACGCAAAAGGTCACGACCAAAGCTACATTCCTTGGTAAGTCCTCTTGATCGTCAAATTTTCGCTTCCGACCACCATCACGCCATTTATTAACAGTAACACCTTTTCTGCAGCTGGCTTAGGCGCAGGAGTCACTGAAGCCGTCATGGTGGTCACTCCTATGGATGTCGTTAAGATTCGACTTCAAGTAAGTAGACCCCCCCCCCATACAGTTCCACTTCTCTTTTACCCCATGTCTCACTTAAACTTGCATTCCGCTCCGCTTTAAAAATAGGCACAACGACACTCCATGGCAGACCCTTTGGATATTCCCAAATATCGCAACGCCGGTCACGCAGCTTACACAATTATCAAGGAAGAGGGTGTGAGCGCGCTGTATAAAGGAGTCAGCTTGACTGCACTTCGGCAAGGTATAGGGCAATTTATTGATTTTCTCACGGGTGACAAGATGGTTTGACTCAACACATGTCATGTTTCCAGCCACCAATCAGGCCGTTAACTTCACCGCGTATCAAGAAATGAAGAAGGCTGCTGCTGTATACCAAAAGCTAGATGAACTACCATCTTATCAGCATTTGGTTCTAGGAGGTGTTTCTGGAGCGATGGGTCCCCTGTCTAATGCACCCATAGACACCATTAAAACTCGTATTCAAAAGTCCAACGAGCCAGGTTCTGGTTGGCATAGGTTCAAGACCGTCACCACCGAGATATATACCAAGGAAGGTTACATGGCTTTTTACAAGGGTCTAACCCCTCGACTTCTGCGAGTGGCTCCAGGACAAGCCGTCACGTTCATGGTATATGAAAAGGTCCGCAGTTGGTTAGATCGGTTCAATGAAAAGATTGAAAACGGGGATGGACCAGTGCAAGCTGTTATGAAGATTGTAGAAGATGAGAATTAAACTTTGATATGAATGTATTTAACCTGCGTGCGAGCGCGAATGTATAAGTATAGGATGTGTAATTTGGAAGTAGCTAGCCGCACACAGGGTCTCAAATAAAGAACCGCGAAGCAAAACGTTCGTTTGTTGGCTTAAATAACGTCACTTCATGGTTCCTAGGACGAAACGAATTTATTGAAAATCGTAATAACTATTCTGCTATATTTGGGCTCTCGGCCAAAAGAAGCTCTTTGAAGGGCAGGGCCAGCCACCCTACTAAACTCTATTCTACTTGACAAAGCAAAACACGAGCATCCACCATCTGACCTTCTTCAACCTTGACAGTGACCACACCATCATGTCGACTGATCAGCTTTACCTCCGTCTTCATCGACTCAACCGTTAAGATAGGATCGTTCTTCTTCACCTTGGTACCGGTTGGGGCAAGAATCTTTAGAATACGACAAGGCATAGGTGATGTGTACGCGGATACTAAGATTGGAGACACAAATTCATTAGTTTACATACTAGGAATCAAGTCCTTCTAGGTGCTCAACTTACAATTATCTGCTTCATCCTCTTGACTTGTACTCTTGAGTCTGTCTTGCTTGACAACCCTGACTTGACTACCATAGCTGGCAGTGTGCACATACATGATTCGATCGTTGATCCCAGACGGAGAGTCAGCAACATAGTACTGTTCTCTCAATCCATCTAAAAACAATAGTGGTTATTTTATCATCCCCATTTCAGTGGTCATTATTTTGAAACATTCAGTTACCAATGGTGCAAACAAGCAGACCGGTAACAAGATGTTGACCAGGGAGTTGCATTTGAGCTTGGTTCAACTTGAGTTCGTTCAAAACAGCCTTTCTATTTGTTTCTTGCTTCTTTTCACCCTTAGTAAATCCAAACACAAATTGGGGCTCACTCGCTCCATGGTGATGATGCTCATACTCAAGTTCCAGCACGTCACAGTCTTCAACTATGAGTTTTTGAATGTTCTTCTTGACGCTGTTGTTTTTCCATCCAGAAGATATGTTACGCAGCGCTTGTCGTTGGGCGTTTCGCATAGCCCAGTCAAACATAAATCCTACAATAGCGAGTCGGCTCTCTTCAACATCTGACAGTGCTGGCTTGAGATTGTCAATTTCAGCTCCAATAAACCCAGTATCGTACACGCCGGATTGGAAGCGAGGATTTCGCATCACGTTCAGAAGGAACTTCTGGTTGGTTACAATACCCAAAATAACAGTCTGGGAAAGCACAAGTGCCATAGTGGTGATGGCCTGCTTTCGAGTAGGAGCATGGACAATCAGCTTGGCGATCATAGAGTCATAGTAGATGGAAATCTCAGAACCTAGACATTCTCTGTCAGAATCAACCTTAACCACAGTACAGACATTTGCTTCGTTTCCTTACCATCTTCAATACCAGTATCGTATCTGACACCAGCAAGTTGTCTCGTAAAATCAATTTGTCTCCACTTGAGGATCTTTCCAGTGACAGGAGAGAAGTCGTTGCCGGGATCTTCAGCGCATATTCTGCACTCGATAGCGTGGCCCTGGAATGAAAGTTGGTTGATGGAAGGAACCTTGCGCAGGTTCTCACCTTGAGCCACCAAGATTTGAAGTTCGACAAGATCCAATCCAGAAATGGCTTCTGTGATAGCATGCTCTACTTGCAAACGGGTATTGACTTCCAAAAAGTAGAACTTTTGAGTTTTTGCATCCTAGAAGTACATTTTAGAATATGACCACCTTCAGGCAGATTTCATTTCCCTTCTTCTTCTTACCAAGATAAATTCTACGGTACCGGCTCCAACATATCCTAGCTTTCTTCCGATTTCTAAAGCGGCTGCTGTCATAGAATATCTGAGTTCCTCTGACATTTCTGGGCAGGGAGTTTCCTAAGGCATTGAAAGTCAATATCTATGTTGGTGCTTTACGGCCATGATATCACTCTCTCCCTACCTCAACGATTTTTTGATGCCGTCGCTGTATAGAGCAATCACGCTCATTAATATGGTATATGTTGCCGTACTGATCACCAAAAATCTGAACCTAAAAAATATGGATAGGATGTACTCAGCATATGGTCGGGGCCCCAAATCTCCATGTGAATGTCGACATATACCTCAACGTGTCTGACGCTTGTAAAGTACTTTTCGATCAGAAGTTGCTCAGAGCCAAACGCACGAAGGGATTCACCTTTAGCAGCCTCAATCTCGCTCTTCAAACTACATCGAGTCAATCGACATGAATGGACGTTCAAGCACAACAAAATGGATGCAACCTACTTGTCAGCATTGTAAACAGTTCTCATGCCTTTGCCACCACCTCCAGCAGAAGCCTTCAATAGCACAGGGAATTCTAAACACCAACTGGATGAGTCTACACCCTTATCTCCTTCGTCGTATCTCATCATTTTGCATTCATACCTATGCCCAATGCAGCTTTCGTCAAAGTGTCCAACGATTGGTCGTCACCGTTGTATCCAGGAATGACAGGCACCTTTGGAGCATGCTCTGTCAGAAATCTCTTTGCGCTGATCTATTGTGTAGGTTGTCAGACAATGATTGTTGACATCGATTTGTGCGGCCTTTGAACTCATCAAGCTCTAATTTATGTACCTTGTCTCCAAGAATACGAATGGATTCAGGTGTTGGACCGATAAAGATGATGCCAGCTTTAGCAACCTGCTCAGCGAATTCTGCATTTTCAGACAAAAAGCCGTATCCAGGATGAATAGCGTTCGCTCCAGTCAACTTGGCAATCTCGATGATCTTGTCTCCTCTTAAATAAGACTCGGAAGCAAGAGAACCACCTAAATGGCAAGCCTGGTCTGCCATTTTGACGAAACGGGCATTGGCATCGCTAATGAAAAGGGGTTTCGAATGAGCTGACTGTTTTGTGAGTGTCCGACAACGTAGCTGACTGTGGTTTTTACCTGTCCGAAAAGACGGCGACAGTTGAAATGCCCATACGGTGGCATGTGGTGATAACACGGCAAGCGATCTCGCCGCGGTTAGCAATCAATACCTTTGTTATAGCAGTCATTGCGGAGGAGAGTAGACGAGAGGCATACAGGGCACAAGGTTCATAAACTTATATACTATTCTGGGCCTGGGAAACACGCGTGAGCTGAATCAATGGCAGGCTTCTCTCTTACCCCGCAACTGTTCGTGATAGCAGACAACGCTTTATTTTCATCATATAAATGTTTGGGGTCTTGATTAACTGCTCCAGTCGCTGTAGTATGCAAAGACATTAACATCGATTGCAGAGGAATAATATGTGACATTATTGTGCGTACTTCCAATCACTTTGCCGACTTTATTGGGATGTCGCTTGAGCAAACTACTTGTACCATCTCAGACTCAAAGCTCACGTTGAGCCAAACTCCTCGCATTGGCTTTTGATTGTCCGACATCTACCCCAGGCTCTCGCATTGTGTTATCGATGTCCTTTCAATATGACTAAAATGATGTACGAGGTCTGAACTAAAGGTTCACATCATTAAGAATTATCATCAAGTTATTCCTTTTGTTTCTGAATAAATATGCTGCTGATTTAGCACGAATTGATTTATCTGACTTCTTCCAACATGTCCTAATATCACAGCAACAAGCACACTTATGACTACACAGGTAGCAAATTTCAGATGTATACCGATGGATCGAAGAATGCCAATAGATTAATTTCTAGCTCTGGAAATTGAAATTACCAAAAAGTTAAAGGGGTTGGATCAAAGTGTAATGTTAAGTATCACCGGAGGGCAAGAAGTTGGACCAGTCTAAAGTATCCTCAGAACATCTCAGAGTAAGCCTAGCCAGATCTACATCTACCATGCAATAGTATCCGGGAAATACTCTGCAATAAGTTCTTGATAGAAAGGCTTTAGATCCTCTACATTAGGCTCCTCGTCAGCCTTGGAGTATAAGTCATATTGATTAAATGTCTTGACCCATTTCATATTCTCAACGTCTTCGTTGTTCATCAACCAATCGTACGCTCCGTTGGTATGGCAGGAATAAAACGAATGATAACGGATAATAAACAGAGCTTGGGTGGGAAGATATGGCTTGCACACATGATATAAATATTCGTCGTGACCGAAGCTCATATGGACATTATCCAGTCCACAGTTAGGTGAATAGATGCCATACTTGGTTGTCAACTTGGAATTATGAATGTCAGGATTGCCGGCAAAGTAGTTCGGATATACAATCTCGTCCGAATATTGGCATCCGACAGGGAACGTATCACCCACGACCTAAAAGTGTGTTGAGTTGGGAGGACCTTACGCTGGAGCACATTGAATTTCATTCGACTTACCGTCCATTGTGGCTCTCCAAGGAAGAATAAATATTTGCCAAGATCGTGGATGAGACAAGTAAGAACCATCCATCGAGGCTGTCCATCTCTTCTTGCAGCTTCTGCTGACTGCAGCAAATGGGCAATTTGACTTAGAGAAGTATCTGGATCAGACTCATCGACTAGTTCATTAAGCTTCTCCATCGCTTCCCATATACCCATGCGAGTCTTGTCAAGCTTTGTGTAGTCTGCTTTCTTCTCAAGTACATGTTGCAAAGTTTGCTTTCTAGAAGAGGATGCATCAATATAGGGTGAGCTTGGTCAGTCGTATGGCGTCCTCAAGACACGTACTCATGATTCTCCTTGTAGAATTTGGCTACAGTCGGCTGCTGTTCCATGGCGACTTCATAGTCTCGGAAAGCCGTGGTCTGCTTTGAAGACTTGTTTGCGCCGTATTTTGTCTTTAGGAACTCTTCCCATGCTTCGCTGACTTTCGCCGCTTCTGACAGATTGTTGACAATTCTCATGATGGATGTATCAAGAGTTGAGAGGCAAATAGCCAACAGCGAGTGCAGCCCTGCCCTATTTATATGCGCGACAGTCTCACGGTAACGTGAGCTGTCGTTTCGTATTGCTTCTTTTGTTAGTCTAAAAGGGACCGGAAAGCTAAAGTCGGTATTGCATCCCTCCGCAGGTTGGTGTAGCTGTTCATATCCTCAAAGACATTGACGTTTGGCTTATTACAATATTCCTCACCCTTCACTTTACCTATGTGTATCCGACACAAAGATGTGTCATCTGCGCCCTCTAAACTATAGTGTGCTCTAGAACTGCTAAACTCAAGGTGCATCAAAGTTTGGTCTGTTCCGAACAACCCGTCCATAACTTTAACGAGTGTTGATCTGGAAAATCCGATACCTGAAGTAGCAAATATACTACATTCGTACAACGCCTATTCCAAACATGCCATGCATCTACGCTTCGATCCGACCAGCATCATTTTTTATAAAAAATCGAGTATTAAGCAACCAAAAATACAATTTACAATGTAGTGTGAAATAGATATTCAAACGCCCTTTGGTCGCACGGGCTTGCCATCGTTCACGCGAGGTTGCTCTCCGAGGACAACTGCGTAAGAAAAAGACAAGGGTTAATTATCATATTGCATTCCCCGTTTGCTTCACAGGTCGACGGGTCATCCAAGCCTCGGATATTTCATCCCGCAACTGTGTTATTAACCATGTATAGGTAGATTCTTACGTCGCTTATAAAGAATGTAGCTAGTCGTGACAATGAAGGGCACAGTGACAATTATAGTTCGCAATCTGTAAAACGTGGCATCAGCTATCTCGACTTCAGTACATGGCTGCAGTAATGCTAGTCAAGTACCTCTTGGCTCCAGGTGACAGCTTTTGTGCCATATTAGTGGTATGTTCAAGAGAAAAATTAAAACAAGCAATTGCACAGCTAACAACAGCTGTGACTTGTCTTTCAGGCACAGCATTGGAAAATTGAATGCATTTCTTTCTTTCAAACAAAGACCACAATGGGTTTTATTAAACAAGACTGTTCCCAAGGAACAATCGGTGGAAAGCAAATAAACTCAAAAAAACTTGTATCAACTCTATCTATCGGGTGCTAAACTTCACCCATACTGAGCTTCAGGACATATTGCAGCTCTTCGTCATCTTCATCCTCGACGTATCTACTGGCAGCAGGACGGGACGGAGCCTGCTCTAGGATGCGGCCTGGGTTAGAATCACTCCAACTGCTGGGTATACTATTCTTTGCGCTTCCAATAGATGGCCACTCAGTGGGGTCATCCAAGGCCTGATAAAGCTCTCTATCATCCGTGACGCTGGTTGATTCTGAAAACAACGACAGAGAGTCGTTGGAAGGTGTAGCGTCACCTTCATCGTTTGAAACCCGGTCACTACTTTGCTCATGCTTGGCAGATTCTAAGCTTGCAATCACTGCCTGCATGAGCTCCTCATCTTCTTCAGTGCCTTTGTCGTGGTCATCCTTGATCTGAACAACAGGTGTAGCCTGCACGCTGGCTTCCTCGGAGAGCATGATGGCGTACTCCAGTGCTTCTGTATCGGAAAGACCAAGTGTCAGTTTCTGAATGGTACGAGTTTCTTCTTCCATGGCTTTTCGTTCATCGGCTATTCTCGACTTGGATTCATTCATCGCTTCATGAATTTCGGCTTGCAGCTGTCCTCTGGAAGAATACAAGTTGCCGGCGTTATTGGACTTTTTGGGTCGAAGCTTCCGTCTGCTCAGTAGCTGCTTGTCAGGTGAAAAGTCCCAAGATTTAATTTGGTTGCCAATGATGGCGACACCAACATAATCCGTACAGATAATCTTCCTGACGGAAAACAAATCCATGTCCGTACGATCTACCGGGGCATTACGCGGTATTTTGTTATGTAAAATCTTGATATTGACACCGCTTATTGGATCCCAAATCTTAATCCAGCCGTCAGTACTACAAAACAGAAAAGCAGTAAGCAAAAGTACTTGTCATAAGACTGACACCCGCATGAACTTACCTTCCAGTAACCACTTTGCAAGCATCAAGGTAGATAGCACTAATGGCAGTATGATGGCCATGAATGGTGGTAAGAGGCATAGTAGCTTTGGTAGACACCGAATCCATGTCGAACAAGCATACATTTCCATTTTCATCGCCACTGGCAAGGATTCTGATTGTTACGCTGGGGAACAATTCATTGCTGGTAACGACTGGGAAATTGGATGCAGCTATGATGTCTTGTTGATGTCTAGATTGCCTGACATTTGCTTTAGGAGGCGTGGGTTCCTCTTCATTAGCGGATGTCGCCTCTTTATCCCATTGTATGCACGTAATTTTGGCGGTACTATTAGGATTCTCGAACACAGCTTGACGTTGACCATCGGAAGCGCTGTATTTGTAGATTCGTGAACAGTTGGAATACTGAACAATGAGAAACTCATGCTCATCATCATAAAGAATTTCCATGATGGGCATATCCTCGCCTGGCGGGGTTACTCCAAAATCTGGAAGTTGAGAATACACCGGTGCGGCATCTTGACCACCTTCGTACACGTGCCTGTGACCATTGGCATTTCTTGCAGCCGTCAGTACAGCAACCACATCAACATTCCACACGAGCGTGCTACCATCGGTACAGCCTGCAATGATTCTTTTACGGGAATCCACACATATTTTGGTAACAGCAGACCTGGCTCCTGTTGCACAAATATTTCGTCAGTATGCCATCTTTTATTAACGTGTGAGTATCGTCGAACTTACCCAGTAAATTGCCGACACAGCGTCCCGATGCAATATCCCAAATCTTGACAATTCCATCTTGACCACCACTTAACACAACATTGTGTAGCGTAGATGATGTAGTAACTGCCGTCACTGGGCCCTCGTGAAAATCGGTAAACCTTTTCAACTGTCGGCCGCTTGTTGATATAGTTCTGGTTGTAATGGTGAGGTATCCATCGAAATGGCCCCATATGATCTGATGGCCATCCATCTTCATGGACGATACAGGAGATGGTTCGGCATCTTCATGACCGAAGATGGCAATTCGATCTGTCTTTCCGGTGGATGGGTCGGATTTGGTCGCCATAGCTAGTAATTTAGGTAGATATGAATATACAAACTTTGACAATGCAGAGATCGCCTGTGCATACCTCTGCCCAAAGTTCCCGAAAGCATCCAAGAATTCTGAAAATTGACAAAGATATTGTCCAATGGGCCAATCTTCGGGTCGAAAACCAACACAGTGCCTCTGCCCTTCTCCCATTTCCTACGCCAAGACATCAATGATCCGTTCTTTGAACAATGACAGACGCCGAAGATAATAATTACCTGTGTAAATGAGTTCTCAAGACATATTCTGACTTCCATGAATCAGATGCTAGTCTTTTGAAGGGAGGAGCTCCGAAATAAGCTATAAACCCTTGACGCCCTGTGCAATTTTTAATATACATTTGGAATGAGTATACATCCGCCTTTCATGTCAACAGCTGAGCAAAAACCTACAGCATGTATCGTCCTTGACGATATGTCTCCAAAATTTACAGACTTGGGCCGCAAATATAAGAGAACTAGGGTCTAGTCGAGCAAAGATATGGATGAGGACCTCCATCGGCACATTATTAATCATGCACTTGGGTCTAAGGCGTAGGGATTATGGTGAGCAAAGGCAATGATTTGATTATGATATCTCTCCAATATTAAATTACATACCTTTCATTTTCCAAAGTGTTGCTGCTAGAGCCCGCTTGTGCAATAGCAGGCTCATTGTGCTGCGGTTCATATTTATCGATGCCATTCTGAAACTTTTTGGATTTTGCGTACTTTTGTTGCTTCTTTTGTTTTCTGATGTCAATGAATTGTTGTTGGTTGTATGTATCGTCAGAGTCAGAATGCATGAAATAGCTGATGAAGCAAAAAAGCGTTTGCAAATGGGGTTGACCAAAAAGTCAAAAAGAGATCTCGACTTTATAATTTGAGACCAGACAGGGAAATGTACGAACTGCATTACGGCGTGCACGTGATTTAAATGGGTGGACATCGGATAGCTGCAAGCTATTGTACTTACAAAACTTAGAACCAATATAGAGAAGCGTAAATATTACAATTTAAAACGGTTGACTCTAAAAGCAAGTAAGATGTCTATGGAAGTTATAAAAACAATGCAATAGCGTTGTAGCAAAAAGAAGGAATGCTCAAAAATTGCAGTAAAGCTGTTCTTCCACCCAGTAGCAGTCTACGTCAACGACAGCATTGATTGCAGACAACACGCATTGTATATCATACTTTTATCCATGATGATAATTAACATACATAGCTAGCAATGGCTTGAATAGCCATCACATCATCACATTGCTCCACGTGACCGCCAAGTCGCTTGGGTGCCTATTCCTCGATTCTTTGGAGGTCCACGGGTTCAGTACTATTCTCTTGGCTCCATGAACAGAATCTTTGGTACATCAAAAAAGGTTCCAAAAGCAACGCTTACAGACGCAATAGCATCGGTAAGTTGAATGCAACGAGAGCAACGTGTAGGATTATCGACCTTACTGATTTTTCATCGCACGCTTTGATAGACCGACGTGCGATCGGATGCCATTGAAGTCAAGATCCGAAAGCTTGATGCTGAACTTACGAGATATCGCGACCAAATGAAAAAAATGAGGGAGGGTCCGGCAAAGGTATGTGCTTTTTTCCATCTTCTTTGAAAAGCACGTCGTGAATAACCCAGTATATGATACACAGAAATCTGTTCAACAAAAAGCGCTGCGAGTTCTCAAACAACGAAAACTGTATGTATGATCTTTACATATCCTTGTGCACATCCAAGTCATGCTGATCTTTTTTTATATACGTTGATAGATATGAGAGTCAAAGGGACAACCTTCAACAGCAGTCGTTTAATATGGAACAAGCGCAAATGACGAATGATAACTTGCGAAATGTTATGACGACTGTCGATGCCATGCAGTCAGCCAACAAGGAAATGAAGAAACAGTATAAGAATGTCAATCTGGACAAACTAGACGTACGTTGCTACTTTCATGCTGCCCTAAAGTGATGACTCTCAGCGCCCCTATTAACAATGCGTCTTTACACAGCGTCTGCAAGATGAGATGGAAGACTTGATGGAACAAGCTAATGAAGTACAGGAATCCCTTGGACGATCATATAATCTCCCAGATGATGTGGATGAGGCTGACCTAGAAGCAGGTATGTAGCATAATGGCGAATAGTGTTGGCCATGTAGTTCACCAAACTTACATGACTATTGCTTCAGAACTGGATGCTCTGGGTGATGACCTCAATTTTGAGGAAGAGGACGTCCCATCCTACTTACAAGATAATGTCGAAGTACCCACTGGATTGAACTCAGAGAACGCAGATGTAAGAAATCAAATTATGCATGATAGCAATTAGATACACTCTACTGTGGCACTTTATTAATCTGTTCCACTTGTCACAGGGAAATGTACAAGTAGATGAATTTGGGCTTCCAATAGCGGCGGAAGCGCCCATGAAAGCATGATGTACATAGCTTTTTGTTTTTTTTCTTAAAAATCAGAAACCAGTGGAGGTTGATATGGATGGTTTTTTTTCCTTATTATTTTCTCTCTTCGTTTCGTACCAAATAATATCCAATGCTACTCTCCGGTAGTATTAAGCGCTTAATGATGTACGTAAAACCGATATGCCTGCTAGTAATAGCTGTTTTTCTTCACTTCTTCTTGGATTTGCCTGTGGATGACGCACATGTAGTCGACATATGTCTGCACTTCGGCGTTTCGATCTTCTGCCATGTTGGTGGCAAACTCGAATTCTGTTCGATCGATTTCTTGCCTTACAATTCGAAGGCGGAGGTATCTAGGATGAGATGCCCTGATTTCCGTGATGAAAATTTGTAAGCGTTTTGAGAGCGGGTTATCCAAGGACGGTATATTTGTCTGTACACGGAAGGAAAGCGTTAACGAACGGAAGGTTGAATCTGAAGTCACTCTTGTTCAATGTACTTACCATATTTATGTCAATTGCATTCTTGTCTGCAACACCGAATATTTGCTGCAAAAACGAGGAATCAATCCTGCTTCCAAGCCAGAAGTATAGCTCGCATCCGTTATCTGCAGATAGGATTACTAGTGAGATTTTCTTCGTGATGGAAGGGTATTATGATCGAAACAGCAACTTACCCAATAGATATGCTCCTTTACTATCTAATCTTTCGTATGAATCCCTAACGGTTTTTGGATTTGCTCCATTCAAAAACTAAAGACATTGGTTAGTGCATCGAGTAACAGACTATGCTTTCTTAAAAAAGTGCTTACGTCTTCTGCGGCATCATGAATGGAAAACAGTCGCGGATATAAATGTATGCTCAGCGATCGGGGGCTCATACCGCTGATGAGTTTCATGTCAACCACTCTAGTATCCGCAGTAATGTCGTTACCCACTAGTTCCCCAAAATTGATCAGTATTTGTACAATATGGTAGAAATAACTTTCTAAGTACGTACCTCCACGGAGAGCTTTAGATCTCAATAAGGCCGCCACATACACAGGAAGTAGTTTGTACGCTTCTGGGAGAATGAGTTGGCCAGGAGAGGTGGATGAAGCGCAGTTTGCGCGATAGGCAGACAAAATCTTGACGCACAATTCAGACAGCTTCTCTCTAATCTCTTTTCTTTGGATATGGAGTGCGTCATACATAGCTATAAACGAGGGTCACGCACAGAATGGCATTAGAGAATACTAGCTTACGCAAGGCGATATAATCGTAATGAAAACATACCTTTTTTGGCCAAGAAAGAGACTGTAGCCTCATGGTCACCTTGCCTGAAGACATCCGCAATATGCTCCGTAACCGGAATGTTGAGATTGTGTACGCGTACCCGCCTATGTCCATCCTTCGTAGTATACAGCAGGGCTGCTTGGAATGAAACTCCTCTATCATCCTCAAGTTTGCCATCGTGCTTCATAGAAATTGCAATCGCCTTATCTTCATCGATACCAGCCAACTCAACATCCGTGTAATTGGACATATAGAAACTACCATAATGTTCAAGGACTTGAAGACCTACACACCATAGTATTAGATGATGATAACTACGTTGTAAGAGTTTATAAATGATATAAAAATTGTGTACTTACCATTAGTACATCGAATACGCATAACAGCGTCAAATCCACATTGTCGGTTGAGAACATGGGAGATATCGTAAAGTATTCTGTCAAAGTCGCCTGGGCCAAAGTTCTGGTAGTAGAATGTTTCACCACCCGTGGTCGACGATAACGCACCTAACGTGGCGACATCCATGTACGATGATGGGAACAAGTAATTGTTGACGCAAACTGCGTTTTTGACACAGTCTTTAGCTAGGTTGTTGTAAACTTCGCCTTGGGGTACATACAGCTGCTTTTCTTTATCTGTATTACGCAGCGCAGCGTCATCGCGAGACTTCAAGGCACCTGGCCCACTGGTTGGCAAGGTTGATTGGAATAAATGCAAGTAACCACCAGACACAGACTACGATCAAAAAGAAAGGGAAACCCCTATGTTAATATTCCATGTAGGTGTCAACTTGTCATTCAGTATCTGAAATGCCCACTTACCAAAGCTTCCATGCCACCTTGAACAGCCGACGAGTACATGGAATCACCACGCTGATTTTGAGCAAACATAGACGGTATGCTCTGGAGAAGCTCAGAAATGATGTCCCTAAAGCGACAGATGAATTATTACTACATGAACATAATAGCAAACAAAGAGATCAAGTCTGGATATTACTTTGAGTCCCAAGGATTCACAAGCATGCCGTCTTGCATAGGCACAAACATGTCTGTGAGGTCTCCTACAACAAGCATCTTGGCTTGCTCGCAATCAGGCTATAAGCAGTAACAAAGATAAATAAACCAAGTAGGCACTAACATAAGATGTAAAGTCATGAACATGGTTACTTACATGAAGATTATAGAAATGAACGCCGTAGTCATAAGTCATGATACCGACTCGAGCATTCTTTGGAAGCAACGAGGAACTTGGATCAAGATCGAACAATGACTTTCGTAAAATTTCACAAACTGTTGCCGTCATACCGCTTCGAATTGCATTGGCTGATACGTCGATAGCGAATAAATGGCTGATGGAAGCTGGTGTTCTTGCCGAGTAATATAGGTCAGGCACTTCGAAATCCACAGAACCAAATCGTAATTCTGGTCGCTGATCGAAATCCATGCGTCGGCCAGACACATCCAGATTTGAAAAATACGATGCAGGCACTGTGTTCAGCAATATAACAAACCCATCATCAATACGGTTTCAATTAATGAAAAGGGACTATTCAGTCGATCCTTACCTTCGCTACTATGACCACAAATGTTGCAAACAAATCGGTTACCACCTTGGGTGAAGCTACACCACGGGTTGATATAGGCTTTACATCTTGTGCATCGGACAGGGCCTTCCGGTCCATGATCCACTATTTGAATTGGCTCTTCCTCACGAGCGAGAGCTGCAAGTGGCTGAACAACAAGTCCGACTGGCACGGCTGACACATCGGCTAGCTCCTTATTCCGAGGCATGCTATTCGTGATAGATCGCATAAAACGAGGATTGCAGTTTCCTTGATCCATAGCGAGAAAGTCGGTGGTGGACAATGGGATGTGTTCTCGATCACAGGTGCCAATGAACTTTCCTCCGTGCAGTTTTTGATCATATTCTCGTACTTGGACTGGTGCAGGCATTTGATCTGGATCGACCCTAGGTCTCGGTTGCTGCGGGGGAACCATGTTGGGGTTTATTTGCTGTTGCTGTGGTGCAGTCTGCGGCATTGGGCGAATAGGTGATTGTTGCGGTTGCTGTGGTAAACCATGCGGCCAAGGGGCTGGTTGTGCTTGCGGCGGAGACAATGGACTTTTCTGGGACACAGAAGTCACTTCAGGTGCTGCAGCATAAGCCCTCTTTCCACGATGATGATGAGCTGATTGTGCTTGCGAAGGCTGCATCTGCAAAGTTAAGTTTGGAAGGTTAGATCATCCATATGATGTATTATATCAAAAGGATTCTAACTTACTTGAACAGGTCCTGGATTCGACTGTAAGTTCATATTTTGCATTCCTGCTGTAATTGTTGCTGGATTCTGCATTTGATTTGTCACTGGTGCTGGTTGCTGATGCGGCTGCTGATGTTGCTGATGCGGCTGTTGGTATTGCTGTTGTTGCGCAATAGGTGCTTGACCCTGTGGTCTAAAGGAGCCAGGTTGTTGTTGTGGAACAGCGTTTACTGGCCTTGGCCTTTGAACACCAGAAAAATTGGCAACAGGGCGAATAGGGGCTCCTCTACCTATTAACAGTAACAGCTGTTAGAATTTACAAATGTTAGAAGTGGTACTTGATTTTGGCCCAGCAATGTACCTGGGAATGGTGGGCGCTGGTGAGCAGCAGGACTACCGTTTGGAGGAGAAGACAAAGGTATATTGCCAGGCCGAGGAGCAGGCCTGTTTTGGCTCACGTTGCTAGGAGGCTGGGTATATCCTGCGTTCATAACGTTGAGGTGTAATACCAAAAACCAGACGACAGCGCAATGAAAGGTCTTTGTCGCGTATGGCACTCCATTGAATGACTTGTCAGCCCATGGTTGGTAAAGCCAGTCTTGTCACGTGAGCGACACATTGTACAGCAACCGCACCTTTTTGAGCATCTCCCATCAAGCAGCTCTGCCAGCTCTGCTTTCACTTCTTGAAGCAACGCTGCTTTATTCCATTGTTCATTGTAAGTTTTTAACCATTGGCTCATATTTATGCTATAAGCTCATTTTTCTCATACAGTAGATTGAACTTACATTATCACCCATGTACTTTATGTATCGACGAACCTCCATGATTTCTTTACAATTGATGAGTTCTTACGTTATAAGCATCATGTTATCTACCTCTTCGTTGTTCACCAGCGAAGTCCTTCCATCTGTTCCCTTCACTTCCACTTTCAGCTTGTCTCACCGCATGGAGCGGAGTTTCAAACGCTGGTTCATCAGTCCACCGGTTTGCAGGAACAAAGCCTGTCAGAATCACAATCATGGCACCAACTCCACCACGCCCAAAGCTAGCAGGGTTTAGTTGGACGCATTACATAACAGAAGACAACGTCATACTTGGCCGATCACCAACGGACAGTGACAATAAGCCAAAAGATGCTCGCCACATCAGCTTTGGAACGTCAAAAGCTATATCGCGCAAACACGCAGAGATCAAGCATAATCCACACAGCAATCGATGGGAACTGCTTGTATATGGAAGAAATGGCGTAAAACTAAATGGTTTATATAAGAAACCCCCTTGCAAACCCGTTTCGTTGGATACAGGGTTAGTTACGTTTTTATGTACTGGGATTGAGCGCCTTTGGTTGGCGCTGATACGTTTTTCTTCAGAGCGTTACTCGACATTGATGGAAATCAGTTTGTATTCGTTTTACCAGTCACCAGCTCTGGAATCAATGGATCGACCCATCATCAAGTGGATCACACACCGAGCCGAATACTTCAAGCGGAAGAAACAATCGAATCGCTGATAGTAGACGCAATTGAATCAACGACCTCGGATGTTACTGTCAACGACATCATGTTCTATGTCAAGAATCAGCACAAAGCCGAATTGCGGTCTCCCATCACCTTGGAAAAGGTGACCAAAATTCTCTTAAGCAACAGCCAGTTCCAACTCGCATCGGGTTGCTTTGACAGCACCAGCCCCGATGCGGTATGGACAATTGTCAGTGATCGAGATCCTGTAGATTTCCTGGATAGTCAAGATCCACCTTCTCGACCTCTACTTAGAAGAGAAGCATCCTTTCAGCGGGAGACGTTTTCAAAGTCCGTGGTGTCTTCAAGGAATGCCCTTGGTATTGAATGGTTTTATGTGATATCACTGGATGTCAACTCACAGCCTATGGAGGTTAATATTCAACGCGACTATGAGCGATTTACTCGTTCGTTGGAACACATTCCTTTTGTCCTTTCAAGGAAACGTCCACAAGCTGATGTTAGCGGTCTTCCAGAAACTCGTGCTTTGAAAAGGATCCGCACAGCAGAACCGGACTTGGAAAGAGATATTAGCACTGTATCGTTGACGGTCAGCGATATATTCGATTACGGTAGGTTATCGATTGCGTATAGGCGTTCCCTTTGTCCCCCTCTAGTTATCCTTAACTCCATCCATTTCTAGGATCTCCGTTACCTCATGAAAAAGAAGCTATAACCATGGTTACTCCTAGTCGCACAATGGCGCTCACTGATTGGACTGATGCTGGACCATCAAATATCGGATTGCAAATTGCACAGCTCAAGCTGGATACCTGGCACTCCACAATATAAAGCCACAAATCCATCTGCGGCTCAGCTGTCATACAACAGGCGCTCGCCTCGATTCTTCCCCAGCAAATTTAGCTTTTTAAAAATCATGTAGCATTTGCTTGAAAACACTCTAGAAATTTTGTATTCATATTGTACCTTAATGTAATAACATCTAATGAAAAAAAAAAAACCAAACTGGTGATGAGATCGGGTGGAAGGTGTCCGCAAGGAGAGATCCTTTTAGCGGACCAGCAGACAGCTCGTGTGCCTTTCCCAATAAGTGTTTAAAAATAAAAACCTGATCTCACCTGGTTTATTATTTTCTTCCTTGTGCAGATTCACCCTTTCGTCCTCGAGTTTCCATGAAACCCTCTTACTCGCGGTTCTTTCATAAAACGTTCTTGCGATCTGATCTGGCCCGAGTAGGCGTTGCAACCTCACCAGGCAGTATTGCTGTACCCAAAGAACGAGAATGGCAACGTATTGGTTTCATCAATTTACCCCTTGAGCCGCCTTTCCAGATCAAATCGATGAAAGACGTCCTTTTTGTCTTCTTCAACCATGAAGCTTTCCGTCTGCTGTTTTGCATCATCTGGCTCATCCTATGCGGTATGATTGAGTGTTTTATGGCTCAACTTTCCGACATTCGATATAGCTACGTATATCCAGGCAAGGTAAAAATAGTCGTGCTATGTATGTACTAGAAAATTTTTTTGATCTACTAACGGCGACAATCACCGAGACCAGACACCAGCCTTGCAAGACCTTTTATTTGATGCCCTTCCATATGTATCGAATGTCCAACTAGTCAACTATTTGTTAGAAACCACCATAATATGCACCGTCATAGGTCTGGCCCTTCAATCCCCGGACTGGACTACGCGATGGACAATATTACGTCGATGGTGTTTCATTATGGGATGGCTTTACTTATTTAGGAGCATTACCATAGTAGTTACCACCTTGCCCTCACCCCTTCGAGATGGATGCATTCCTCCTACCCTGTCGATTTCAGGTTCAGTGGGTCAGCGATTTGGAGCCTTCTTTGAGACAGTGGCTGGTAATGACCAATCATGTGGAGACAATATATTCTCTGGTCACACGTGTGTGATGGCTTCGTGTGCTCTTGCCTGGCGTATTCATGCCAGAGCCAACAGGATCTTGGGTTGGCTGCTCTATCTGATCGCCGCGGCAGGCATTTTAATGATTATATTCACTCATTACCATTATACCATTGACGTCTTATTGGCTTTGTGTAAGTCACAGAAATTTATACCCAAATTGGAGATATCGCTCTCATTAACGTTTAAACTCTGTTACAGTCATTGTCTATGTGTCGTGGTACATTTATATGAGATGTATCAGAGATGCTACAATGCACTACGTGTTGGGCCATGAACTTCACACAGAAATGAGTGTGTTTGATACAAATGGTGGAATGACCGCCAAAGAGAAATACCAGTTTTTGGTATGTCAGCCTCACCCGCTTGGATCGCGTATCTTGATGTGGATATGCATGTATGCCGATGGCCTCGACATTCGACTTCGCAGTCTGGGTACCTTCGATAGTCGAGGAAAATGGAGACGACCGCAATCAGAAACACAGCAAACTATGATAGAGTGTTAAAAAAAATTGTACTTCGATTAATTGTATTTTGACTAATTGTTCTCGAGTTATTTCCCCTTGTAAATTTGTTAGTGCTTCCGCTGTTCCTCAAATTTTATTTTTTTTTTCTTTTGGCTGGGCTAGGCCACGTTTTATCCCCTATTCGCTTAACGCTTTGCATCTTTATACTACTAATAATAAATGCCGACTTATAACACCGTAATCCTCGACATTGAAGGCACAACTACACCTATTACTTTTGTAAAAGACGTATTGGTAAGCCTTCTATCAACTATCCAGCAGTCAACCCATTTCAAGAGATTTAACCGTTCGCATTCAGTTTCCATATGTAACATCCGGCCTCTATAAGTTCTTGACTGAAAATTGGGGTTCACCAGGACTGGATCAGCAAATTGAATTGTTGCGACAACAGGTGAGTCCTTCGTATTGATAATTCAAGATTTTCAAATTATTATTGGCTGATAAAGTTTGGCTGGTGAATTTGTAGGCTGAACAGGATATCGAAGCCGGTATCAAGCAAGCCGTCCTTATTCCTCATGAAACAAGCAGGTAATTTGCTTTCTTAGCAAAAGAAATTGTTTAATATACCTACATACCAACAATGCCTTGCTTTATTAGCAACGCAGATCAGGTTCGAGCGGCCGTTCAACAATGTATAGAATGGCAAATGCAGGAGGATCGCAAAATAGGCGCCCTCAAGAGCTTTCAGGGATATATGTGGAAGGAAGGCTATGAGTCTGGTGAACTCTGTGGCCAGTAAGTGTATCTAGATCGCTTAGGACTTTGATCAAAGAGATAGCGCTGACACGGTGATGTTATTTAGAGTGTACGATGATGTCGTTCCCGCCTTTGACCGATGGAAGCAGCAAGGCTGCAAGATCTATATTTATTCATCTGGCAGCGTACCTGCCCAAAAGCTACTTTTTGGACATTCAGTAAAAGGCGACCTTTTGCCTGTAAGTAAATACGAAAGTAAAAGGGTAACGCGGATTGCCTTTCGTTTCACGTATACTGAACCTAGTGTTTTATGTTGTCTTGTCTAGTACTTTTCAGGTCACTTCGATACCTCCATTGGCTCTAAAATAGAATCATCCTCTTACATCGCCATTTCAAAGGCTATTGAAGCTAACCCATCGGACATCCTATTCGTTAGTGATAACGTGAAAGGTACTCCTGCCCTGGACCCCTTATTTGAAGAAACATATAATGTATCTCCACGCTAACTCTTCCTCTGCAGAAATCATAGCCGCTGAAGAAGCTGGCTTCCAAGTCGTCCTTTCTGACCGTCCTGACATTGCACCGCTTACACAACAAGACAGACTGAATCGACGCGTGGTTACGTCCTTCAGTCAGATTCCATGAACTGACCCAAAAATAAAAAACGTGGCTACATAACTGAAATAAACTCAGATACGCTTTTTTTCCTTTTAACCCTTCCCTCATCTGAGAGTCCATTTTACTGTTTCCCTTCCTGACCCTGAGCATTTGCATTCATGGGTGTATCAAGCAATGGCCTCTTTGAACTGCCAACCTACGCAGATTCAATGGAAATGGGCTACGGGAAGTCTCCTGTTGGAGGGTCATGGTTTCGCTTCTTAAAGGAATCATTACGGATAATTCTCGAAAACCAAGATTCCAGACAGATCTTTTACTTCTTGTTGTTGAATCTGTCTTACATGTTCGTTCAACTTGTATACGGCTCCATCACAAACAGCTTGGGTCTCATTTCAGACGGTGAGCTGCGACAGGCACTCATTCAAACCGGCGTTTCATAAACTGACTTTCTTACTGTCACCAATAGCTATCCATATGTTCTTTGACTGCCTTGCCCTAGGAGTTGGCTTGTTCGCATCCGTCATGGCAAAGTGGCCACCGAATACCAAGTATTCCTATGGGTAAGTAACAGGGAATGCGATTTCATTCAAATCTGTTGTCTTACGCCTTTGTTTGGATAGGTACAATCGGGTAGAGACGTTGAGTGGATTCGCAAATGGCGTGTTTCTGGTCTTGATCTCTATTAGCATTGTCTCGGAGGCTATCCAACGACTTTTGGATCCTCCGGAGATGAATACCCATAGGCTGTTGTTAGTCAGTTTTGTTGGCCTGCTTGTCAACCTTGTAGGAATATTTGCCTTCAATCATGGACACGCACATGGACACGACCATGGACACGACCATGGACATAGTCATGGACACGGGCACGATCACGGACATGGCCATAATGCTAACATGGAGGGTAAGCGGACCCACTGCTATTTTTTTTTACGTAAATCCGGTAAAAATTTCTAACCTCCTATCGTAATAGGTGTTTTTCTGCACATCTTAGCCGATACTTTAGGCTCCGTCGGTGTTATCATTTCGACCCTTTTGATCAAATGGTTTGGCTGGACTGGATTCGACCCAATTGCCTCTATCTTCATTGCTGTTCTTATTTTCTTGTCCGTCATTCCGCTGATCAAGAATTCCGCTGCGGTGTTGTTACTGCAAGTAGATGATCATACTGCTGGTACGGTTGAGGCGGCGGTCGAGAATTTGAAAACCATCCAAGGTGTACGATCCACATCACTACCCCGGTTTTGGCCAAATGAACCGGGAAGTTTGATTGGAACCATTCATATTCAGGTATCTGACGATACCGATATGCAGGAAGTCCGACAGCTGGCCATAGAATTGTTGATGAGCAAGATTGAAGGTCTGAAAGAACTCTGTGTACAGGTGGAGAGGGATGGCGCATTGGAGCGAGCGGAAATGGAATCCAAGTCGGGTGGATTTGCTGGTGGGTTTGCTGGAGGTATGAATGCTGGATTCTTCAACCCTGTTGCGACCAACTTCGGTCCACGCCGTGTCGGCACGCCTAATCTTGACCTAGCCCCTCCGTCCAACGTCGCCGCTGCGTCTGGTCGACAAACACCTGTCATCAGCTTTGTACAAGCAATGAAAGGTCCTGGAAAGAACGATAAAACTCTCTGATCAAAACAATGTGCAACTTGCATATAGATAATACCGTAAACCTAACACTGAGAGTTGGTAAAAAAAAAACGATGTCAAATCTCCCCATGCTGTACTTTATTCTCGTTCAAGTCTTTGTGTTAGCTCCTTCACTACCCATCAAAAGTGCTTGCCTTCCCTTTTCCTTGTCACACCTTCTACATAATAGAAATTATAATGATTGAAGCTGTTTTCATTTCCTCATGTGGAAGGTAACATAGCTGCTTGACCAGCAAAAGAACCCCTTGTTCTATAAAATGAAAGCCTGATCTCATTCCACTGTGTACAATACATGACTTTTTACGCTTTTTTTTGGTTGTTTCTAAGTGGCCCACGCTCTTCATTAGAGCACAGGCAAATGTGACTCCTTACTAAAGATCATTTGTCTCGCTCCATCTGCTCGTTCCTCTTGGCGGTGTGGTTCAGGAGAACGCATGATGGATGGAAGTAATGCTGCAAAACTCAGCTTTTCAAGTATGTACCGTTATCAATGGCTATTTTTCCGAACTTATGGTTATAACACTGGACGCAGATATATGCAGTTTCCAAGTTGTTCAAGGAAAGTCCTCTGGAGAGGAGCACGCAGATAATATTACAAATTTTCGGTGGTCATTTGCACTCGGCCAACCCCTTTCATAGGCAAAATTAGAGTGTCGGAGTTTGAACCTAGCCTTTCTCCCCATCGCTTGGACCCCTCACAAAACTCAACTGCTGTACACCTCGCCATTCCCCCCATGTCTTTCAAGATAGGGTCGATACCACACCCTAGTAGAAATGGCTCGATTAATAGTACACAGTCAAGTACAAAGAGTCAATCCCCCGAAAATGTGCAAGTCGCTGTACGTTGTCGGCCCATGTCGGCATCAGAAGCCAGGGGTCAGCGTGAAGTATGCTGGGATATTGATACAACACTTAATAGTATTGTTATTGCGGAAGGTTTTGAGCGTCAGAACAGAGCAAGACATAAATATCGTTATGGTACGCTTTTTGTCACGCATTGTGTCATTTACTTTTATTAACCCTGTTAAACAGATAGAGTCCTGTATGGTAGTGATAACTTCCGCATATATGACGACAATGTAGCTAAACTCGTAAAGTAAGCGTGGATTGCAATGTCTTCTACAATGATTTAGTATTTACGTATAAACCATTCTTCAGTTCGACTATGGAAGGCTATAATGGTAAACATGATTTCAAATTACTACCGACATCACCTCCGATTTACCAACCGTTATCAATTGTCTAGGTACTGTCTTTGCATATGGACAAACTGCGAGTGGAAAAACATATGTAAGTTCTATCACATGATTCAATTATTATTCAACTCATAGCTAAATCTATCGATTGCAGACAATGGTGAGGATGATAAGCGAAACTCGATCCATCATATCAAAACAATACTGATGATACCACCTTCTTTTTTATGACAGATGGGTCAGTGTGGCAACTATGTGCAACATTGATACAATGGTAACTAAGCTAACAGCCGATTACAGGAACACACAACGAACCTGGAGTGATACCTCGTGCCGTTAATGATGTATTTGAGTACATCAAAGCTGTGAGTTGTTGGCATATCGGAGACTGTTCGAGGTTGTATGTACCTGCAGCGGCCACTGATTGGCTTTGTTTTTCCCAGAACTCTACGAGAGAATTTTTGTTGCGAGTTTCGTACCTTGAAATATATAATGAAGCCATCCATGATTTGCTTTCTCCGGGAACGCAAGACTTGAAAATCCATGAAGATAAACAAGTACGATCATTAGGTTTTAATACACACATAGGTACAAACTTATTAACATGCATTGTGCCACAGAGAGGCGTTTATGTCAGTCCCTTAAAAGAGGAGGTCCTTACCAATGCAAAACAGGCACTTAAGGTTATACAGAAAGGAGAAGGTATTTACATTATGTTAATGCATTTTACGTACGTTATGAAATAGATTACTAAGTTAAAGCATAACAACGAATCATAGAAAATCGACATGTCAGCACTACAAATTATAATCTACACAGTAGCCGCTCACACACAATATTTCGAATGGTGAGTGAAGATTTGACTAGCATAAAGATGTGTCTTTGACTTACCATGTACGTGCCAGATTATTGAGAGTAAGGAAAGGGAACCTAATGCATCGACACAAACTCATCGAGATCGTAGCACTGCTTCCAATGCCAAATCAACGATCCGCATATCACAATTGGTAAGGGCCCCCCGTGTTGAGTATGTCGTATTGCTTGTGTAAATCATGTTTTGAAAATATATGTCAACAGAATCTCATTGATCTTGCTGGTTCAGAAAAAGCAACCACCAACCTTGACAGACAAAAGGAAGGTGCTTTTATCAACAAAAGGTACGGTGTCACACCATGCTAACTTTGACATGTCGTGAACCTTTCTAATGACCCAATGATCACTTAGTTTGCTTACACTGGGCACTGTCATATCAAAGCTGACTGATTCAAAGGGGTAGGTGGCACTGACCAAAACTTAGCGCTTAAACCACACATGTTAATACTCTATTATATCAGAGCTAGCCATATTCCATTCCGTGACTCTAAACTTACACGAATACTGCAACCTTCGTTATCGGGAAATGCCAGAGTGGCAGTCATATGTACTATAAGCCCTGTAATGACGAGTATGGAAGAAAGCATGAATACACTTAAATTTGCAGAAAGAGTAAAGCTAGTAGTCACATCCGCCAAGACAAACGAGGTAATTATTGATTTCAGCTGCTTTTGTTTGATTGACGTAACTCGGCTTAACATCAAAAAATAGATACTCGATGACAAGGCACTATTGCAACAATATCGAACTGAAATATCGAGCTTGAAGGCGAAGTTGGAGGCCGGCAACGATCTTTTAGCCCAGCAACAAATGGCACAGGAGGATATCATGCAGGCGGAAAAACGCAAGGTCAGTCTGACATCCTATCGAACTGCGCCTAATATGAGGAGCAAGCTTATTTATTATAGCGGTGCTTTTACTACAGCACGAAGGACAAATGCGCGACATGGAGCTTGTTCGTACAGCCTTGAAAGAACGGTAGGAATTTTTGACTGGGTGCTACAGTTATCTATAAGCCTAACTAAAGTACATTCTATCTTATCTTCTTTAAAGTATCAATCACCTCACCAAACTGATCTTAACATCGTCTTCATCAACATCGTTTACTAAAATGATTTTGACGCCATCGGTACGTTTACCCTCAGTTTAATTGAATTTAGCATACATTGCACTCAACGCTATTTTCAGGGCCTGGGAGATTACAGCAAACGAAAAATTGATAGCGACGATTCGTTACCCGATAGCCTTCGTGTACATTCGAGTGATGCTCCACAACGGGATGCCGCGGATGAATTGAGCCAAAAGCTTGCCCAATCAGCTATCAGTTCCAACGACACGCCTTCTGGTCTTCCTGCTAAAGAACTTGTGCAATTGAAAGCGGATAAGGAGAGTCTACAACAAGAAGTTGGTCGATTAAAAGCGCAAGCGAAGCAAGATCAGATGAAAATTCATACCCTTGAGCAACAGCTACGGTTAAGTTTTGTACAGTCCGAAGCACAAAAGCTCAGCTCCAACGATGATCAAGTTCAACTTATTGCATCTCTTCAAGCTGAACTGAGCATTGTCAAAGGTGAGTCAGCGGACCGTCGCTATGTCCTATTTTTTGAATCTGGCCTGGTTGGTTGTTGACATTATACACTGTGTAGCGGAGTTGCAGGTCATGCAATTGATGTCCAAGGCAAACAATGACTAGAGAAGTATGCTCTGCCCACTCTTCAATTATGGCAACATTCGTATGATATAAATGTAAATAAAAATTTGCTTTTCCGAGAGAGATCAGCAGAGGAAGCACCTGTTTTTTCTCCCCTTCCTTTATCAAAATATGTCACAAAGACTGTGGCAGCTGAAATTTAAAGACCAACCACATCAACTTGCAAACACTAAGCGTTGCAACTGTAACTTTTGTTGTGTTAAATAATAATGATATTTTCGATTTTAAGTTCTTGATTCTTTCCTTTTGGAATTTACCGTTGCCGCCGTGTCACCTCCTTATCCTTTCGCCCCATATTGTGGTAACTTTGGATAGCTGATATGAGGCTCAAAGTAGGAGATGGAATACATCACTGCTTAGAATTGACTTTGATCCTTAGTATCAACTTGTTTTTGAGTTCTATTCTGACCAACAACACTGTCTGGCTATTGTATGCCATGACTATTTTTGCACCAGAATGCATCCAGTATCTCAGACTACGACACTTTCGACATGTTGATAAGTCTCGGACATATCGACCACAGCATCGACTACCCCACAAGCAGGTTGTTTTCGGTACTGCGTCGTTCCCGTCCGAGCTCGCATCCAAAATATTTGAGCATCTGAATCAGCATGAGCTACTGCAAGCTTCTCAGGTCTGTAAGAGTTGGAACGGTGTTGCCACTCCGTTGCTTTGGCGAAGCCCTCGATTTTACCACAAATTGGATAAGCAATTGTCGGACATATATTATACTCCAATTCAAACCATGTGGCCAACATCGATTTCCTTGGACAACCCTTATTTCGTACACCAATCACTAGACGCAACAGAGTATCGCGATGGGTATGATATTCAATTGGCGCTTGCTCAAAAACAATTGGGCCAGTATGCTCGACACCTCACGTTTGAATATCGCGAGAGCCTCGTATGTGACAATACTCTCAATGATATTGCAATGTACTGTACTTCACTTCAAAATTTATCGCTGGCTGGATGTCGAAATATCACCGATGCTGGACTTCAATATCTGTCCAAAGGCAAACTACAATATACCCTCAATTGCATTGATCTCAGTGACTGTGTACTAGTAACGGATGAAGGTGTATCGCTGATCTTGCAGCGGTTCCATCGTCTACAAAAGGTTTCCTTCAATGGCTGCACCGGATTAACCAATACGGGGATCAAGACGTTAATAAGACATTCGGCAACTGAACATTGGTCCTCTGTATCCAGATCCAGTTTACAGGAGATCTATCTACGCCGCTGTGCAAATTTAAGCGGAAACACTATAACATACCTTGCCATAACGTGTGGACCCTCATTACAAGCATTGGATTTGGCATACAGCGCATATATTGGGGACAAAGAGGTCAGAGTCATAGCGGAACATTGCGTCGCCCTGCGCCATTTAAGCCTGGCAAGAAGAAGCCCATCGGAAAACGAAATAGAGCTTGGGCAGAGTAGACCTGATGCATCAGAAACAAGCACGCCAATAAACGAACCCACTTTAATAGACAAAAAAGACGAAATTATAGATGATTCAATAGAATGCTTGGTCAAACGGCTACCACAGCTTCAATATCTTGACCTTTCCAACATCACCTCCATCACTAATCAAAGCGTTGTCAGCATCTCCAAATACTGCCCAAATTTAGTCACACTCATTCTGGTAGGCTGCGACATGATCAACGAGGAATCTCTTTTCTCACTATCAGAATTGCACCGACAGCATGGACAATTGGTTAATATTACGTTAGGTGGAACTACGGAGTTTCTTAATAACATTGTACATAGCGTAGAACACGATGATAACTGGCATGGCTGGACCCATGGATCGTCCTGTTCCAGTAATTAAGTAATCACAAGCTAACTGTAATAATAGAATTTTTTTGTTACAATGCCATGTGCCTTAGGTGGTCTCTTGAGCTGGCAGTAGACACAGGTTTTGTTGTCAGGAGTGGAATGAATTTTTTGCGCACTGCTTCTTTTTTTTTTTCGGTCTTCAATTTTTCCCTGCTCTCCAAACCACCTTAAAACATACCCACCTATTCTTTCTCAACAAGTTTTCAACGCTATACTTTGTGAAGTAGAGCTGATAGAGGTGAAAAAACAGCTGGATACTGAGCAATGCCTAGGACGAAGGACGCAATTGACCGATCAGCCGAATACTTGCGGTTTATTCGGGATCTCGAAGTCTTTCACGAACGACATGGGTAAATAAGTTACATGGAAGCAGTACATTCCAATTGCTATTGTCTAACCTTCCCCATAGAACAACACTACAAGCTGAGCCTGTTTTAGGTGGGCAAAAGCTAGACCTACTCAAACTATACAAGGAAGTAATGGCTTCCGGAGGGTACCAACAGGTAATGGAGTGAATCAAACACATTCAGTCAATTCATAGCCGTATATACATACCTTGCGCCTAATATTAAACAAATTTGACAATAGGTTACTCAAGATCGTATCTGGAAGCTCCTCGGCGAAAGTTTTGAGTTCAAATCGACTTGCACCAACAGCGCCTATGTCCTCAAATCAGTGTACAAGAAGAATCTAGTATGTCCCTTTCTTTACAACCTGTCAAGATAGTGAACACTGTGGTTTTAATATCTCGACTTTTTTTTCAATCTATAGCTTGGATGGGAAAAGACAAAGGTGTGGGGACAAGAATGGAATCCTTCCATGGCCGATGAGCCAAAGACTGCTGCCAAGACAAATAGCAAAGGTAAAGAAAAGGCTCGTCCGCCTTACACAATCCCCAAGCAAAAAGAGCGCAGAAAGAACTCCAAAGGCAGTGGTATGAAAAAATGTTAATTCCATCATTGAAAGTTGAACATAATCCTCTAACCCATAATTCAGACCTAAGTCCCAACTCAGCAGAGCCTACCATTTTACCCATCGCCCCTGTGCGTCGACCGACTTCATTTCTCTCAGACAAGGATACGTATAACCTTTCGTCAGCCGAAAACATGGAAAATCTGGATGCTTTTCTCAATCAGCTATCTTCCATGCTTGATGCTGCCGGTCAACCTCCAACCGTTGAGAAGCTAGTCAGTCGTACGCAGCCAAGTAAGTTTTATGACTTTTACTGGATCCAAGAAAATGGTAGCCCTAATGAAGTTTCTTTTTTGGCGTAACCAGCCTTAGATAAAGTTGGAGATCCAAAAGAGCAACTCTCGATGATATGTAATATGCTGGTATCCCGAAAGCCTGCAGACGTTCAATCGGCCATGGTCTACCTTTTAAAGCTGTCTTTCGAATTGCCAGAAAATGTTACCAACGACTATCTCGCGGCCATCGTACATGCTCTGATTCCATTTGCTCAACCGGTATTTTCAGATCCGAAGTTGCGACCACATCAGACGGATTTGTTGGACAATGATGCCGATACCATGGATTTTCAACAAGATACAGACTCGAACGCAGCACCAGTTGACCTTGCACTAGCGTTTGATGCTTTTCGCATTTTGCGTAATCTGTCTTTTGTCGACTCAGATGCAGAATTCATGGCATCTAATACCATTATTCGGAAAATGGTCGTTGCTGGACTCCTGCTACCAACAAACACTAAATATGTCGAACTTACACAGCATTCATTGGATATTCTCGACAATATTTCCAGCTATGTCACATTATCACAACACGACGACTATGCCACCAATCTGTTGAAACTACTTTTTTCCAACGATCGAGAAATCATCATTGGTGTCTTGAAGGCACTGACATACCTAGCTATCCAAAAAACCGATCATTATCCATTCTTGTTTGATCATACTGATCATGTCAAGCGATTGATTCAGCTCCTCCTCATTGATGATGAAGACCTCGTCACAAGAACCCTTGAATTTTTTTACGTGTATACTTCAGCGTGGCCAGAATTTACCACTCAGCTACTTCATATGTACCCTGGTAACGGCATAAGCTTACTGACAAGTTTTCTGACCTACGACTCTTCCAAACCAACTCCTCCTGAGCGATCTTACCCAGCATCAGCTCAGCCTGCCACTGACCTTTGTCAAGATCGTGGCTGTAACATTCCCAGTCTCACCCATTATCAGGATATGGATGAGCCGTACCGATGCCTTGGATGGTGAGTATACCTAAAAGCATTTGGTATTGCCCTGCTTCAACTAAGCTCATTTGCATCCAACTACTCTAGGCTCAAGCAGAAATTTGAGGTAGCCGATTCAGAATCCAACCTCTCTTTGGACGATCTTTATCTGTTGTACGAAACTCGGTTCGGCATGGAACGGCCGCTTGACCTGACCAAGTTCCTTGTGGTGTTCAAGATCGCCTATCCCGAACTCACTGTGACTGGTGGAGACCTATCGACAGCCGCCCCCGAACAAATTGTTGTTCATGGAATTCAAATCAAAATGGCGATCTTGGAAGATTGTAAGTGCTGCCAGGGAAAGAATTTTTTTGAAAAAGGGGAGTGATATTTTGTATAAATTGGGATGAAAATTATTAACCATGATCTTTCTGCTATTTCTGTTTATAGCTGACGAATTTACTTGCAAGTGGTCCAACTGCGCACAGACCTTCCCTAACGAACTCCACTTGCAGCACCACGTTTTCAGCGACCACGTACCGCCATGTACCAGAAGTGAACCGTACCAATGCCATTGGATGGAGTGCTCAGATATCCCAGACGGTGAATCGAATACGCGTGATTCTATCGCCTCTCACCTCGGCACTCACTTTTTCGAACACCTTTGCGAGCACCACCATGATCATGAGCATCATGGCATTCCTCTTGCCACCGCATTACTTTTGCACAACTTTGCACGACACAAAGGGAACTCTCCGTATTTTGAGCCATATACCTGCCGTCTAAAGGGTATGTTGGACAACAAACCTCACTTGGCCGGTATCATTCAAAACATATTGCAAGAACTGGAAACTTGACTGAATCACTTTGCGTATATATAAGACCCCCATCCTTTTTGTAACATATTTTTAATTTTAAATACAACCCATTTCACCAATGGTTGAATGGGATAGCTCAACCATGAGAGACCAATGGAAAAAATTTATTAACCAGGAAAAAGTGCTGAGTTTTCCTTGCTGTCGGTTTTTTGTATCTCCACCTTTTTTTATTTTTCTCTCAAGACTCTTAGCTGATGATGGGAAGCCAACCAAAACGGCCAACCCCATCAACAGGACATGTTGACGTTTTTCGACTAGACAAAAGGAATCAGTCCAATCAAGAACGAGGGCAACATGAATTTGCCTACGAATACCCTCCACGAATTCCTGTGGCTATGCGACATCCCTACCCACGAGTGAATTCCGTTAAACAGTATACGACCGATCGCCAACATGAGCAGCTCAAGCAACATATCGTCTCGGAATCGTTTATTCCTGTCTCGCCCGAAGCTGCAGAGAAACCACAGAGACGTTCACGGCGGCGACCCCCGTTTTCGTACTCGTCGCTCATTGCTCAAGCTATCCTGACCACCGCCAACAAACGGATGACGCTGAGAGATATATATCGATGGATTACGGAAAAATATCCAGCACTATATAATGCAGAGGACACTGGCTGGCAGGTAATATTACCAATAAAAAAGACATAGTCAGATCTTTCATCCTCTGCACGGTTAAGCTAATGTCACTCTCCCTTTTCTCAAACTTTGGCTCAGAATACCATTCGACACAATCTTTCCCTCAACAAGTGCTTTAAGAAAGTTCCAAAGTCAGAAATCACTCCGGAAGAAAATAGAGGAAAAGGCGGATTCTGGACTCTAGATCCAGAGTACATGAATCAGTATACGGATGGCGCTTTCGCTAGAGGCAGTATTGCCAATCGAAGATCTATGAAAAACCCAAGCAAGTCAGGACCAAGTAGTGACAGTGAAGTATCACACTTTGACGGTAGCTCCTCACAATATGATACCCACCACACCGACGTGGATCCCTTTACTTCCTCACCGCCTTTTCGACTCACTAGTCCCTCGACCTTTAAACCAGATGATACGTCTCATTATTACCCCACGGAAGAATCTGATATATCATCCAACACCCCCTCCCCTTCGATGCTTCGAATGTCTCCTGTGACACCACCACGATCCAGTGTAACGATCAAAGTTTCAACGACTGACCGCGGAACTGCTGTAAATACTGTACACAATACGACGACGCCCATAGATGAACAAACTGTTGTGAATCTTGATGTTCAACAAACTCGATTGAACCGTGAAGAACCTCAAGAAAACTTCTTATCTACTATTTTACACCCCTCCAAGGAAGAAGACCCTTTTTCAACATCAGCGCAAGAGGATCCATTGCATACTTCAACTGTCATGCGAATAGACAATATTCTGAACTAAGCCTTTCTTTTTTTCTTTGGTGCTTTCTTTTCCCATCCCTTTTCTCTTTCCACCCACTGTATATATATATATAAAAAACCCTTCCATCCCCCCACCTCACTTTTGCTTGAGGCTGGGGTCAAACCGAGGTCTCCGTATCTACTTTTGTAGCTTCCCGGTGCTGTGATTCAAAAAAAATAAAACTCTAGATAAGCGGATGTTGGAGGTTTGGCTGAGCACATGATGCTGGTAGAGCACGGTCGGTACCCGCTTTGGGGGCTTGCTGTGATTATCACAATGTGGCTATCTCTTCATCAAGCAAATGAAAGCCGTCGGAGATCCGATTGAAACCATTGTCACTCCTTCACTATTGTGAAGCTCCACCTCATCTTTCTGGGGACTTTCAATTTATTATTTCAAAACGTTGAACTAGCTAATTTGTTGCTGAAGTCGTTGACCATAGCTTGCGCTTGAGCCAACTTGAAGATAGGCCCATTACTAATGACTTGTATGATTCTTTGCAATGCTACCAAGGACTTTTTCCTCAGATCTTTTTTGATCACCATAGGCCTCCTTGCTTGTAAAATGCCGGCATTTAATAGATGCACTCGTCCAGCCGATGCCAAACCATCCAATAGCTAAGGACAACAACGGCATTAATAGGTTGCTTCATAAGAAGTTTCCATGGGTGGTGATCACATACCTGAGTAAACATACAGTAATCCTTGACTGAGCCATAGATGGAAACGATCTCCGTCAGGCTGAATGCGGCTATTGCAATTGGGAAAAATGTCAGTCCTCTTTCATTGTTACCCAAACCCCATTGACTCCGGCTTTGCTTACCGGTAGTGCATATGTCAAGTGCATGCTTTTCAAACGAGAAGCTGCTTTCGTCCTCAATGTCAGCATCGTCAATGGATGACGCTGCAGATTCTGGCTGCAGAGATTTAACAAAGGGTTTGTGGATTACTAGAAGGAAAATGTAGTATTGTGCATGTTTGAGGTATAAGTGACGATGTCGAGTGGTATATTTGGGATGTCCGTCGCCACCTTCGAGGGTTGGAGATAGTTCAGGAACTTCAAAGGTGGGTTTTAAAGACGCTCGCCAGCGATGCAAATCATCCAGTAGCTTCATAGCTCGGGGGCTTGGGATTCCGAGTTCCCAACCGTCGTTATCTTCGTCTTTACTAAGTGCGTATCGAACGCCATGTTGTAACCCTTGAATAATCAAACTTCGGGATTCAATAAAGTCTCGAGCTGATTCATCATCAGTGGGTTGGGCTGTAAGTTGTATAAGCCGTGTTTTGTCGTCGCAAAGCATGGGCACGTAGCCACTGAAAATCACATAGCTCATATCAAACCATGCTATCCATGCCCACAAACGTCGGCTATTTTCTCGCTCTTGAGGGGAGGCATGGGGATTGTTGCAGTTTTCATACAGGTGTAATGCATGCGCCATTCGAACAGCCGATCCAAAAATGCTGTAAGCTTCACGAAGCTGACCGCAACCAGCCTTGTAATATTGCATGACCATAAGGGTTTCAATAGTAATCATGCGCATTTCGTCAAAGTTCACCAAGTCTCTTGCCAGTGTATAGGACTTTTCGGCTAGGTCTTCAAGGTAGTCAAGATGATCAAACTCGGGGTGGCATCGGTAAGCATGCAAGGCTGCACATGCATAGATGGCATAGATGAGGGGTCTTGGTAGCTTGCGCTCTCTGTAACGCCAAAGGTAGGCCTGCTTGTCTACAGGACAATGTGATGTACAATTAAGATGCAATTGAATTAATCTATCCAAAACTTCGGGTGGGTATCGAGCCAGTTGGTTGCCAGAATTCCGTTTGGCAGGACTAAGAGATGAGTCCGGAGATGTAATATAATACCCATACTGCCGCCTTAATGTCAAGCGGTCCACACCGGCTGGTCCCCCTGTTCGACTTCGCGTGGCCCGAGGATCTCCCAAATTTTTACTAATCGGTGGACTGCCTTCGTAGAACAGCTCTTGCCGGATAGCCTGTAAGGTATTGTAGAGCTCGCCAAGGGTATGGATATTGGTCTCCATACTAAGACCACCACCTTGAGTAATTAACCGCCATCCCGCGGGCAGCTTGAACGGTAAGTCGTCCTTTTCTTTCTTAATTATAGTCGACTGTTCCGATTGCCCGGACATACCCGCATTGTCATGGTTAGAGCTGTTGGCCTGCAACTGCTTGATAGCCTGGGACGTAGGTTGTTGACTCGACTGGTTCTGGATTTGTAGAACTGGGTTTTGCTTCGGCCTAGTCAGCGAGAAAATGTTGTTTATGAGGTTGTGAATTCGTAAATTGATCCTCTCTGCTCGCTCCCTGTCTCCAAGTTCGACATTAGCCCGAGATTTGTACATGCATTCACAAAAGTCTTTTAAGCAAGTTGAACAAGAAGGTTGCATTCCATCGCACTGAACGTGTTTCTGGGCACAATTAGAACAGGGTGCTATAATCAGTGAGAACACATTGTAGTCGCTAGCAATTGTTGTCATAACAAAGTTGCTGGAAGGACAAGTGCCGTTACACCAGGTTTTCTACCTTTTTTTTTTCTCTCAGGTCCGCACGCCGAGCCTTCGACGGACCTTTCTATCCCACAAAAGACCTTCGTTATCTTCTATCATAATTAGCAGATTTATGTAAGTCAACTTGCTTCATAGAAAGCAGTTTGCCTGGTAGCAACAGCTCATGGTATCTCTATATGCTCTGGAATCGGATCTCCGCACAGGTAAGGGCAAGGCAGAAGTGAAGGCCTCGCGGAGTTATACGTCTGCCGATTTCACCTGCTCTTCGCTCTTGCTATGTTTTCCACCTATCTGCTATATGCAGTATTATTCATAGTAGGCTCACTGGCCATAGGACTGTACATTTTCCAATGTAATCTCATTTATCCTGCCTCCTTCCCAACTGGATCGCGGTCGGTGGTAAGTTGATAGACTAACACTTGCAACACTCGGTTCAAAGTTTAATCGCAAATCGTCGTGTTAACTTCACAGGTAATGAAGCCTTCCCAATTTGGTTTACCCTACAAAGAAGTCACCATTACAACAAAAGACAACATACTGCTACAATGCTACTTATTGCAACAAAAAGACGAAGATGTCGCAAAGAATAGTCCAACCGTCATATACTTTCACGCCAATGCTGGCAACATGGTCAGGGTCGATTTTTCTTTTATGACTGCGTGTTTGTAAACCTGGGCATTAACAATACTTTTGATATTAGGGCCATCGTCTTCCTATTGCAAAGATATTTTTTGAAAATTTCGGTTGCAATGTATTCATGTTATCTTATAGAGGGTAAGTGGAAATGACACAGGATGAGCTTACTACAGACTTTTGCCATGCTGATGTCTGGCTCTGATAGATATGGTTTAAGCGGAGGAAGCCCAAATGAGAAAGGTCTAAAAGTGGATGCAGAGGTATGTGAAGTTACACTCGACCTGAAAATCCCACATTTTTTTGCTCACATTACGACAATAGGCAGCTTTGGAGTATATTAAAGAGCATCCAGTGCTTGGGAATACACCATTAATTGCATATGGCCAATCTATTGGAGGCGCGGTTGCTATCTACACAGTGTCTAGGAATGAGGACAAGTTTTCTGCCTTGATATTGGAAAATACCTTTTTGAACATGGTAAGCCTGGAAAATTTTTAGTTAGGCAAGAGCATCCCATTTACTGAACACGCATTTTCATTTTTATGATTTTGTTGTAGCCGGAATTGATTCCGAACGTTATTCCTGCCTTGAGACACTTCATCTTTTTATGCCATCAAATTTGGCCATCTCACCGTGACATTTTAGCTGTCCGAAAGACGCCAACCTTGTTTCTCTCGGGTAAGCTGGATGAACTCGTTCCACCTTCGCATATGAAAAAGCTTTACGAGCTATGTGATACACGCGGTCCCAAGTTTTGGAAGGAATTTGAGGAGGGTACACACAATGATACCTGCCTGAAAGTAAGTTGATGGGGATCTCAAAGTGTTTGATGGATGTCCTAGCTGACTCATTGTTGCTGTTTAGCCTGGTTACTTCGAGACCATTGGCGAATTCATTAGAGATGAAGTCTGGAAGCTGGTGGATGGATCTATTGATGATGAGAAAAAGGATAATGCCGCTGACAAAGCACCAAATGCCTAAGTTGAGAACGGTGGGGTAAATAGAGAGAAAGGCGGTATGTGATAATGCATTAATCTAATAAACGGCCCGGATCATCGGAATGGTCATGCCGGTCACCTTATCAAAGCCAATCAAATGGGACACCACAGCATATCTTTAATTTGTGCACAGCGCGCCACGGTCACTCAAGTTAAATGAGGCGCCTTGTTAAAGGCGGTCTGCGTGTAACTTGCTGAGACGCTTTGGCTGGAAGCGGCAGCCTGGTCAGTCAACCGCTGCGCATTAGTCAACTGCTACGTAAAGCTTTGCATTTAACGACCTGTTTTCACTCGTTTACACTTTCAAATATTACAACAGACTGTATCCATCAGACTGTATTAACGTATTTCCACCAATGCATTGGATACAGGAATTTGGTGAAGTGTCACCCTTACTTTTCAGCTACATACCTTTGTAACTTGGAAATGTCGAGGCTGGACATCGCCTGCCGCATTGAACGAGGCTTGGGAAGCTTCCATCTTCCGCCAGACCTTACTTATAAAGTCACCAGATAATCACCATTGTTCACTCCATCTGTATTCCCTTTCATTGATATTCGCGCGTGCAATGAATTGCTCTGCCGACGTACCCAGCATCAGCGGAGGTATCCTCGTGAGCGTGCCCGCCAGTGTTCTGCTTATGCAATACATTTCATATGGCTTGTACCAAGCTGCACTTGGGTGGATACAGATAATGTGCAATCAAAGACGCAATCACTTACAATACTATACTTTTCAAACCTCTTACCCTGCCTATGCTCTCAGTGAGTTCAAACGGCTCTTCCATGAGCTTGACCAGAATGACACTTGGTACATCAACTTGGGACGAGCCATCGCTTGGATTACCCACAACTCTTATTTGGCGACGTCTGTATTCTTCACTATCATTGTGGTTTCAACTTCTACTAGCGCCAGTGTTAAGAGTGTCGTCTTGACGAACACCGCCGACAACACCAACACAACCATGGTTGAAATTATGTGGCACTTGGATTCAAGTGAATGCATAACCTATGCACCTTCGCTACTACATCAAGCGACCTCCGGAATATTCTTGAATGGATATATGCTTTTAGCTTTCACAACGTACGCTTCGATCATGATATTATACACCTTCATCTGCAACTACATGTACCATTATCCTATATGGTTACCTCTACCTCTCTATGACATATTGTTCGATTCACCAACGTCGAAGACCGAAGATGGCCAAATTTTCTTTTCGCCGCCTGGAACACTACGCTTGGAAGAACACGACGGCGAACCTTATATCATGATTGGTGATAAGCTTTTGATCACACTTAGCAAAGACCTTGATTGGGAGAAAGTAAATGCGATACTTGACAGTCGATGATTTTTAGGCGCATAAGTGTAGGTACGTAAAACAGCGTTGTACACTTGCGTACGCTTCTACATAATCTTTATATATGATACGCATTGTAATGTAACGATGTATCAAAGCTCATTTCGAAGAGCAAGAGCCAAACTTGGAATTGAAAAAAAAAAAAAAAAAAAAAAATTTGATAAGCTAAATATATTAGCTCAAATCACTTAGATTGGAAGACAGTGTGTTATTCGAAAGTATGTATAGCTCATCTGGCGTATTGCACTTGTTCAGCGACCCCTATATGTGTATCTATGCGGTGTTAGCTTGTTCCTGATGACGAAAACTATATTGTGCCCTTTGCAACTAGAACATGCGCCATCCCTATGCTGCGCACAACTTCCGCTGGAACTAGGAACCACAAGGTCACAGGTAGTACGGACATTGGCGTGTAAAGCTGCTCAGCACAAGTTTCTGGAACATCTTCTCTTACTGTTGCAATCCCAATACACTTGAGACTGAGACCGACATATCTCCCCCAAAAAAAATGATAAAAATGGACCCACAAATTCCTCTCCAACCCTCTCCCGGTTTTAATCATTTTTGGTTTCCTTATACCCGTTCTCAATGGAGTATAACTTGACCACTACCACATGTAACTCTACACCATCTTCATATGGCGACTTTCTTGTTACCATCCCGCTTGGTATTCTCATATTGCAGTATATATCGTACGCTATGAGCACAGCGGCAAGACCGGCTGTCCAAAAAATGTGTAATTACAGAGGAAACGAATCACAACTTTACAGGTTCAACGTATCTTACATCAACTTTTTATTTGCTGAAGTCAAGCAATTTGTCAAGGATTGGAGAGATCTTCTCGAAAGAGGTGGTTCAGTGGCGGAATTCATGAAGATGACAATCATATGGTTACTTTACAACGGGACTCTGGCCGTCGGTGTATTCTTTACGCCGATCGTTACCGCAGCTTCCGCGTACGCTTCTGTCATCAAGCAAACTAGTCAGGATGACAGCGTTACCAATACAACAAACAGCAACATACAAATCCTTTGGCACACAAACCATGGTGAATGCATCAGTTCAGATTCTTCACTTTACCATCAAGCAACTTCAGGAATGGTACTGAACATATGGATGGTTGGTGTGTTCGGCGTGCTTACTACGGTTTTGATCTTTGCGTCAATCCTAGTGGGGCACAAAGTAAAGAAGAGCTCTATGTTTCCTCCACAACTCCACGACCTATTGCTAGTGTCGCCTGTAACAGGATATAGGGATGCTGCGCCTCGATTTGGAACGAAGAGCGCTCTTTTTGTTGAGAATATAGATGGCGGGCCATTTATCACTGTAGACCAAAAAATCGTGGTAGCTGTAGACAGGGATCAAGCAAGAACGCTCTGTGACTTTATGACTTGTATAGCCGACAGTAATTGGTCGGACCAGCTAATTTCAGAAAAGCTATTAGCTATTTACAAAGCTGGCGGTGAATACCAGTGGTAACATATGCACCTTTTTGAATAGTTCGATTGTCAGCCATCTGTTGATGCTAGCCTTTCATTCTGTAATGAGTTGCGAACATTGCTGACATTACGATTGTGCTTCAGATGCTGCAATGAGCAGGTTTTCGAACACAGGTGGGTAGAGCTAATTCCATGCATCTCATTAGAATAGAAGAGAAAATCTATTAAACTGAAAGCCACAATATTACTTAAAAAAAAATCAAGGCAGACAATAGAAAGCCGGTGGCTGGCACTCTTTATGAAGAGAATGTATAATATACACACATAACATATGGACATGTATTCTGTCGTCCATATTTGAACTCTCGAAAAAACGTATGTCTCATTATTCTGGTGTCTCTATCTAGAGGCGATAATGAGTAATTCATGCTTTAAGGTGTGTGAATTAATACTATATGAATGAAGATGATGTATTCATTTTGATGATAGATAGGTATCAAGTACGCGAGTTATATAGTGTTTTGTTTATTGATACTGTTACTATTTTTAATTATTTTTTTTAAATACGTGTATAACATCTGCGATCTCTCCCGCAATATTTCAATTGGAGAGTTTATAACAGCGAAAAAATTCAGGCTCCCAAGGAAGACAAACATCTAGTACATGGGCATGGATTATAAACCAGACATTTCAGTAAAGGAAAAGACTATTTTTATAGTACTTTATCAATTTGAAAAAATTATCATAGCAATATACTAGAGCTCAATATGCAATTGATGGTAACATTGATATGTAAGACGTATGGTATACATAATGATAGTTCAGCATGAATATTGATTGGTGGTCCAACCGACATCACAGGGTTTCGTGGTTTAGTGGTATAATTCCCGCTTAGGGTGCGGGAGGTCCCGGGTTCAATTCCCGGCGAAGCCCATTTTTGCAAATTTCAACTGGCAAATTTTTTGAAGCTCGTCTGATGAGGAGAGGCTTTCTTTATTTTTTTTAACATGGGGAAATAAAAGTATCCAGTTGGTATGGTCTCTAATCGACAATTCTAACTGGGTTTTGTGTAGTAGCTTCTTAATCTTGGCACTAATTTCCAGATGATCGTCTGCATCACTCTCATCGCAATCGAATGACTTGCGGGAGCGCTATGCTTTGATTCTTCCATGTATATGAAATAAAGGAAAGAAATGGGATAAACTGGTTTTATCGTCCCAGTACCATAGTTCTTATATATAAATATGAGAGGAAAAAAGTGCTGCTCAATAGGAAGGGTTTGCGCATCCCGCGTTCAACACTTCAGTACATATTACTCGATACCAGTAGTATGACCAGGATGATTCATGGCTATGACGGTAGATATACGAACAAAGCACACGGCAAGTCCTGAAAACAGAAAGCGGCAAGCACGTTTAAAAGTTTGTAAGCATCTTGAACAGTACCAAAGCAAGCGGAGGATGGAGATGTTCAAAGGGGGAAAATTCAGTAAGTTTATATTTACCATCAGAAGTGTCAGTTAATCAAGACAAAGCTGTTCAGAGTTCATTAAAGTATGACTCGCTTGAATATAAGTGCCCGTAGATACAGATCATACTACGAGGCTTAGTGTATAGGCACGTATCAACATTATTGAGCACAGGTCAGATTACTTTACGATATTTTAGCATAGAACGCCATGTATACTTTGACCTGGCATTAAATTGAATTGTATGGTACTTTAGTTATAGTTGACGTTGATATCATTATACACCATGGATTTGCTATGCAGTGCAGTATATCGTAGTTTTTTGTAAAAGTGCCATAATATCAACTGTAATTGTGAAGCTGGCTCTCGATCAACGTATATTAATTTTGATCACAGTACGCATTTGCGTTTTTAAATATGATATAGCCTTGGCTTTATTTCGCCTTTTTGGTGTTGAACAATTTCAATTTCAACACTACCGGCAAAACACAAGGAATAACTGAATTCCACTCACAATAATTCGAAAGTGCGCTATTGCGACCACGACAAACCCGACTCAAAGGTTATCGAGCCTTTCAAAATTTTATTTTATTTCTTTTAAAATTGCATATATTCTACCATGACATCGTCATTGGTCAAGACGATGTGGTCCCACTCAAAAAATTAAGTACTTGTAAGTCACTACGTTTTTATATCTTAATCGGCGTGGTAGTTTAATTATTCTGTTGAAGAAAAGCAAAATAGTCTGTGGAGATGCATTTTGGATTTGAGGGCCATGGGCTTCATTGATTTTTTTCTTCCAAAGCCAGCTACAATTAAGTTATAAAGTTGATACACAATGTATGCTCGCTAAAGTATAATTAGAGTCTACGCTCAAAAAGCGTAGATGTATATACCAACCTTCATCATCTGTTCAAAATACGCCTTACATCCTTTTGTCGACCATGACAGCTTCATTGCACTGGTTTTTTTGTTATTATTATTTATCTTTTCAATGAAGGTAACTGATATTTATTGACGTTAAAATTTTTTGGAGACATGCCAAGCCAAGGTGGTCACGGCATCCCAACCAGATGGGACATTTTTGGGCTTTGAAGGTGTTATACTGTTTTCTTTTGTAACTTCATCGCACTGTATAGCGAGAATATGACCAAATTTTTTTTTAGCCGAATGTACAATTTTTTTTTTAATATTTAGAATTGACGTGAGCATTTTTAATATGTGGTCAATAAATGATTTGTAATAAAAAGTTGCACCTAGGACGATTTAAATAAAATTGGTACATTGTGCTTTGGGTATTATAGTACTAGGAGGAATACTCTTCAAGTCGATGCGATTTGGCGCAGAGGAAGCGCGCCAGGCTCATAACCTGGAGGTCGCCAGATCGAAACTGGCAATCGCAACATTCTTTTTTTACTTTGAGTTGTGTCCATATGCAATTTGATTGGTGCTGAGTTTAAATGCGATTGCAGAACGGGTGGCTGCATACATTTTTTGTGCGTGAACCTCAAAATTCCTTTGCACAAGCCTGAGATATGACTGATTGGTGGATCGTCACAAGAAGGTCTGATTGGATCAATTCTTTTTGCAAGCTGCTGACAAACATCATATCGATTTATTGATGAGTGATAACAACCATGTTTGCCATATCTGACGGAGCCTCTGTTCAACAGTTGACTTCATCAGTGTTATGGATGTTCTACCTGGAACTCATAAGCGCTGTTTCTCACAGAAACCGGAAAAACAAAAAGTGACTGACTTCAACATGGGTACTTCAAAATTATCGTGACTGATCATACCATGAGTGCTGTTATTAACAGAAACGGCGAATAAGCTCTAGAATTGCACGAGCTGTGGAGTTGAGACTTTTATCGATCGCCAGGGATTTTATTTAACTGACGACGATTGACGAATATAACACCATTCACGGACTATATGTTTCAAATATGTTGTTAAAGCCTTTTACGTTTGTATAACGCGCCAATTTTGAAACGTGTCGACATGAAACAGCATTAACCGCTCGATGAAAGACAACATCATGGAAAATGAAGCTAAAAGCTGCAATTTACGGAAGGTAACCATAAGGGTCATTTGATATTTGTTAGACGAGAAACTTTGACTTGACTAATTTCGCTTGTTCTAGGTACTCAAAACCAAAAATGTCTCAAGTGTGCATCAAAAATAGGTGCTTGGCCGACGTATGTTGACCTTTTACATGTCTCGGAATCATTCAATGCATGACAAACGCTAAGCGTGATCGGGTTTACAAGGAATCTTTAGCCGCCTTCATATATACCATGCGCATTGAGTCTAGTGTAACTATTTGTCATTTTGCAGAGAAGGAATGGGTAAGAAATTAAATATTCAACCATGTGGGTGGAGTGGAATATAGCTTTTGTTGAACAGCAGGCTGAACAAGTGTTAAATAAAAATGGGCTGATTCAGGGGTTAAGCTCTCGCCAAAAACCAGTGAAATGGTATCATTTTCCGCTGTGATAGTCGATATGTCGTGCTCTCACAGTGGGTAGTACGGATATTCGTACTGTAAGCCGTAAATGAGATGACTCTCTAGAACATGCGACTTTCAAGCCCGTTCTATTGGAGTCGAAAACTGAAGCTGCTTGTATCGCCTTAAACTTTTGTTGTTCATGTCGCAATTGTTGGTGCACAAACAAGCGCACCTGCTGCTGATGAGCCAAACAAGTAAGCAAATAACCACGAGTAGCCTATATTAAAAAGATTTTCTTTTGAAACGCTTGAGGATAAACGCAAGAATTTTTTTTTCAATAGGAGATGCAGTTGCAAAATTTCAACTTGCATCGCTAATTAGTGTGCTACATTTGAGTTATTGATAGAGCAAATAAAGAGAACCGTACAATGTTCATCATTTCTTTAAATAAAAGTTAGAAAACCAAGATGGTGCAGTAAAAACGAGTAGGCTTTCCATTCATGTCGGTTAGAATGATGGTGGCATGAGAGAAGTTTCTTAACACCCAAACGGGCTTCCAAGCCACCCGCCTTCACAGGTGGGACGGCAGCCAGCATCAATTTTTTTTTTTTTTTTGGAATACAAGCTTAATCGTCAAAGTCCCCATTTACGATTCTCAGTTGATTCCCCATAATGGCTTCAAATAAATTAGCGCGGAATTCCCTAGATGCACTACTAAAGGCCTCGCCTTCGCACAAGATTACAAAGTCGAAGAATGCACCAGTCGACAAGAAGCAACGACTCAAACTGCCAGCCACCAAAACAGGGTTGAAACGCATCAAACAAGAGATACGATATGGGCACCAACAGAAAATTCGCAGCAAGGAAAGTTTGGCCGAAAGTAGACAAAATCCCATAGGTAAGGTTCGCAACGGGGTCTACTAAAAAGGCTCATATCCAACACTAAAAACCCGTTTCTGGCTGCTTGTTCTCCTTAGGGCTGGTACACAAGGATGAAAAGAAGGCGCAAGATAACCTTGCGAAAAATGTACGCTACATGACTCGTGCTCTCAAGGCCTCAGACACTGAGCGTGACCTTCGGAAACAAGTGAGTATCGACTGGATCAGACAAGCAGAGTGTTATTGTTTCTAATCATGATCGATAAATATTTAGGCACTTGAATATCGAAACAAAATGTAAATAAACCAGACCAGTCAGTGTATTATATGTTCAATGACAAAAAGTGTGTATTATAGGGGGGGAGATTAGTGTGGCCAGACGGCCCATGGTATATGTATTTTGGGTTAGGTCGGTGGAGACACCCACCGGCTATTAGGAAGGTTTACTAGGAACGGACAGTATTTGCAAAAAGAACATGCGAAAGAACAAAGTAGAATGAGGAACTTTTTGTACACTTGGAACCAAAGAGGTATATGGCATGCTAGACTCTTAGGCTGAGGAAAATCTGCGAGCCCATGATTTAAAAGTATGGTGTAAGCTGTGCTTGGGATCAGTGGGAAGAGACTGATGCGTCGGACTTGATTTTGGGGAAGCCGGTGGAGATGGCAGCACTGCATGGGTAAAACGAGAAAAAAAAGTGAGCGATTTATGCCGAAATGAACTGCATATAACGTTCTTTACTTACCATTGTACTTTGGAGACGATGCTACGTGGTCAGACATGGATGAGCAGCGTGGTGGCGGATAGTAGATCATAAGGGGCTCTACTGGTGTGACCTTCTCGGGACCACTATCTTCTTCATTGACATATTCAAAGTAATGAACACTGGGTGGCTCTGAGCTGAATCGAACTTGACGTCGACACAGTGAAGAAGACGTGCTTTTGATACTACTACTTCGACTTGATCCACTGTAAGTGGAAGCAGGAGGTGCTGTTGTATTTGGGGCACATTCCGGTGAGGGTTTTTTATCACAATTCCAGGATGACAAACAAGGAAGCGAATCAAATAGAGGCGGTCTGACGAGTGAACAGCGTTGTGGTATAGAATTATTTTCTTGCATAGATCGAAAGTGAGAAGAGAAAGAGAGAATGTAGAAGGGCGATGGATCAAAAAGTGATTTATGAAAAAAAACCCGCAGAGTGCTGTTTTACCAAAATTGTACAATCTTCGCTCATTGGTTTACAATCACGTGAACTACTCCGACTCTTTTTTTTTTTAACACTTGGCAAAAAAGTGAGTCTCTGGATCTTTCTACACCAAGACTTGGCTGGAACCCACTATCACGCTGGTTTCATAACAATAGACACCTCCTTAATGTGGTGGCAATGAACGCCAGCCTTACAGCTACTCGGAGTTGGAAATCGGTACAAAATGGTACGGACTTTTATGAGAAACCCCCACCACCTGTTCTGTTTTACTCGTAAGATTTCCGGCAGTGTTCAATGGCAAGATCGGGAGATTTTTATAAATGACAAAAGATAATACAAATTTATTCTAGGTACCACAGACCAGCTTCCTGTAATGACGCCTTCTTTTCTTGCCCTTGGCCTACGATTGGGTAGTTAGCATGTCATCTTCCAAATATGGCTTGAAGCGTGGAATCACTTACGGTAATTGGCATGCACCATCATAGGTGTCATCTCAAATTTGGTTGGAACCTTGTTTTCAAAATAATAACGACCATGAGGGAAGAGAGCCAAATCTAAAAGAGCAATGGGGCTGGAATGATAGCCTAAATCCATGTCGTCAAGAATTCGGTTCATGGCTGTCTGTTGTGTAACCTGCGGCTCCTTGTCTTGAATATCAATGCTATCGGCAATAATGCGCTTGTTGGTGTTAGTGGGTCGCATAAGATAGAATCCACTGTTGATAAGTCGTTGTTCGAGTTCCTGGGTGAACAGCACTTCGGTGACTTCTTGCTTCGTTTTGGCATCTTTGCGTGATTTCAGTTTGAGAAGAAGATAGTGGTAAATAGAAGGGTTGGTAAAGACGATATCAACGTCTGAGAACCAAACAGTGATACCGAGGTATAAAAGTCGTTCAACCACCAGAGACTTGGAGTGCGTGATGGGAGTGTAGTCGCCTACTTTCCATGATGCAAACTCGCCACTCAGCTTTTTATGGAACCAGTCGTCAGGAATCTTGACGACGTGGGTGCCGTAACCTGCCTCGGTCAACTGGTCTACCAATTCATCATCGATGGCAAACACCAAAAAGTGGTTCTCAAGATTACATCTCTTGAGAGATTCGATCCAGTTGAGAGTATAATCGGCCATTCCGCTATTCACCACTGCGGTTAACAAAATTTTGTCCTTGCTATCGTTCATGACATTATTATTGATCATATCCACCACCTTCTTTTCAGGGGTAGGGAAGGTTTTTGGAGTCCAGTCTTCTTGCTTGGTCGGGGCTGATTTGACTTCGATGGGCGCATCTTCAGGTTCATCGAGGCTGACATCTACAGCATCCATATTTTTGTCTAAGGCTGTGTCGATGCTATCGTCGCCGATGTTGACGATGCTGCTTAATTTGGCAGGGTAGATGGCAGGATGGCTCAATGCACTCAACAAGAGGGCAACTGTCACCAACGACAGGCCCAAGATGACAAAGCGTTTTCTCGTCATCCGTTCCATCAGAGTGAATTGAGGACTTTTTGGAATAAAGATAATTTAGTTACAGGCAAGCCCTTTTTAGGCCACAAAAGTCGGACTGCTCATAACATCGGTCTTTCAAACAAAACACTCTTCTAGCTGGCGGCGCACGTTTAGTTTGTCTTTCTCTCTTGCAACATGTCGTCTATCACCGTTATTTCACCCACAACTCAACAACCTATTGCTGAAGTGTCTTGTCTTTCAAAGAAGGACATCGACAACGTTGTCCAGAACGCAGCCGAGGCTTTTAAGCTTTGGAAAAAGGTGCCAGTATCCGACAAGGTAGCTATCATCGACAACTTCTTGAAGCTATTTCCAACCAAACAGGAAGACATCAACAACTCTATCGCAAGTCAAATGGGTAGACCGGCAAAGTATGGCGCAGGCGAAGTGAAGGGTGTTTTGGAACGAGCTTCGTATATGAACAAAGTGGCGGTTCAGAGCCTTCAGGATGAGCAATTCAACGATCAACAAGGGTTCACGCGCTTTTTGCGTAAGGAACCCTTAGGCCCTATTCTCATCATTGCTGCATGGAATTATCCTTACTTGACCATGGGTAGGTTGGCCGTGTCGCTTTCACAATCCGCTATCATCACCCTATGCTAAAGAATTTTCAACTCCGTATTGTATTATCTCACGCCGTGATCAGTCAACAATGTCATCCCGGCGTTACTTGCCGGCAACACGGTGTTACTGAAGCAGTCTCCTCAAACACCTCTGTGTGCCGATATCTTTGCACAAACTTTACATGAAGCTGGCATTCCCAAGAATGTATTGCAAGTAACCCATGTGGATGACGAAGGTGCCGACTATTTGGTGCAGCATCCTCAGATCAAGTTTGTCAACTTTACAGGCTCGATTGAGATAGGGAAAAAGATTCGCAAATCCATCGGTGAAAGCGGAAAGCTCATTGGTATGTGCCTATGGTCGAGTGTTGTACCAAGTCATTGGTATCATCTAACACCTGCTGCGTTGTCTGATAAGGTTCGGCTATGGAGCTCGGAGGAAAGGATCCCGCGTATGTATGCGATGATAGCAACCTCGATTATGCCGTGGAGAACATTGTAGATGGAGCTTTTTTCAACTCTGGCCAATGCTGTTGTGCAATTGAACGATGCTATGTGCAAGAATCCGTGTATGACGAATTTGTGGAAAAGGCCGTTGCGCTTACCAAGGTAAAAAAAAAAAAATACCTTTGAGTGACAGCCACGATTTTGCCGTGGCTTTGTGGTGGCCACCTCCTGAAGGTTACTCAACTCCTTGCTGCATCCCACAGAATTATGTGCTTGGCAACCCAACAGATCCAGAATCCAACCTTGGTCCTATGGCTAACGTGCGATTTGCCGACAAAGTTCGAGGCCAGATTCAAGATGCTGGTAAGTAATTGCCTTACCATCTTTAAAAAAGTTTGACAGGAGCCTAATGCAAACAAATTTGGGCTATTATTAGTGGAAAAAGGCGCCAAGACATTAATTGATACTGGCAAGTTATTCCCTGCTGACAAGGTAATAAGAGCTTCAGTACAAACCAAAAGCGTACACGTCTCGCTGACATAACTTTTATGCAAATGAATGTTTAGGCTGGCACTGCGTTTGTTGCTCCGCAAATCTTGGTGGACGTCGACCACTCCATGGCGGTGATGCAGGATGAAACGTTTGGTCCGGTACTGGCCATCATGAAAGTCAAGTCTGATCAAGAGGCCGTGCAATTGATGAATGATAGTCGTTATGGACTGACCGCCAGCATTTGGACCAAGGACGCTCAACGAGCTTTGGACATCGGAGATGAAATCGAGACTGGTACCTGGTTCATGAACCGCTGTGACTATATTGATCCCGGTCTTTGTTGGGTTGGCGCCAAGGACAGTGGACTTGGCTTCAGTATGAGCCATCACGGCTTTGATCAATTTGTTCGTCCAAAGTCTTTCCACTTGAAATTGGCTCAAAATTAGAAAACAGACGTACTTCCCCCAATAATTATAATAAATTTGGCTCAGCTCCGCCTCATCCCGTACAACGCATTTGGGCTCTTTCGCATGCAGCATCACTAAATGCAACGCCCTTCTAGACGCAGCATAACTATGAATGACGAACAGCGCGAGGTAAATCATATTGAGATTATCGAAATGTGAACAATTCTCCCAGAAATGATCACTGGTGGCTGATTCAGGAGGTTTCTCTTCCCAACACTAAATGATTGCATTGCATTGCTAGTTGATGGGCATCGAGGCTCACAGCGAGCATATCAAAAATATGATCAAGTGGAATATTAGCGACTTGGACCACTTTATCAACCTTTTAAGACATCGGTAACCACTTGTTCTGTTTTTTATTTTTTGGTCTCTCGGTGTCAGCACTCACCCCATGTCCTTTGCAGAATATCCGCCGAGGAACAGTACCAGCAATCTTTGATGCGTATTATGACCTTAGCGCATGAACCAGAAAATGAAACCTTTGAACAGTTTCGCCATGTAGATACAAGTGTGAAGCGCGCCACCGACGAGTTTCGAGACTCAGCTGACAGACAAGCTCAGTGTCGGCGTGAGTTTGTTCAAGTCATGAAAAATCAACTCAATGTTATGATTGATCTTCGCGAAAATCAGGAAAGAAATAGGAAGTTCGTCAAGAATGCCCTGAAAGACTCAAATGCTACCTATATTGGATTTCGCACCAAGGAAATCCCCAAGGTAAGTTCACCGCAACCCATCTCATCCATTTGGGTGTACTCAACCTGACCAAGATTTCATCCCGCCAGCTACGAAAGGCCTACGAGCAAAAGTGTATAGAACTGGAAAATGCTCAGCGGATGTCGCTGCAGGAAGCTCAACAACCTCCACCAGCCTCATTGTCTGTGCCTCCTCCACTTGTACAACAGTACTCATCGTCATCCACAACATCTGCACCAGGATCACAGCTATTATTACAACAACCTTACAGGTATCCAATGGATGGCTCTATGGAAGACCCACCCAGCAGCCAGCGTCGATCTGAAGATACCGACGAAAGCTCCCTTTCCTCACTGGATGCCAATTCGCCGCAACCACAAAAGAGAATGGCGGGATTGATGGCTAAGATGGCCCATATGGGTACGCAGCTTGCCAATGCTGCCGCAGCAGCCTCGGCTCCTGATGTCTCAAAGCAAAATGTAAAGAACGCAAAGACGAAAAAAGATATCGTTGACACAGGTACGAACAAGGCTGGTGGTCAGAAGGAGTTGGAAAGGGAATTTAAAGTTATGGCCTCGTTACTAAAATCACCCTGCTTCTAGATGCTGAGTATCGCGATGGAATCCGTTACTTGGAACATTTGAGGAAAAAGCAAACCGACGCAACCTCCTCGTCTTTAAAGGTAAAAGAAACCCCCCCCCCCATATTTTCGTACGCATATACACGATGTCAGACGCTGACCTCAATTCTCTTTTTTTTTTAACATACATTAGGTTCTTCAACGTATGTTGAAAGAAAAGGCAGACAAAGTCAAGATTGCCTTGGATGTTATTTTGAAAGTGGAAAACAAGGGATTGCAGCAAAGTGAAATCTTTGTACAGCAGGCAACCAAGACGGCCGAGCATATTCTTGGCGACAAGGACATTGAGCAGTTCCGCAATGAGTTCAAGCGTGAGGAATTTGCAGTGTCAACGCCCATCTTTTATCATAATTACTATGCTGGTGAAAGCAAGGACTTACTTTTCGGCATCTCTCTTTTGGAGTACGCCCACGCTCACCGTCGAACAGTTCCACTTTTGGTCATAAAATGCGTCGAAGCGGTTGAGAGGATGGGTGGATTGAAGCGAGAGGGCATTTATCGAATCTCTGGCCGGCAAAGTAATATTGAAAAGCTTCGCCAAGCGTTCGAAAAGGATGAAGAAGCCACTGTACTTAACGAGAATAGTTACGATGTATTCACCATTGCCAATGTCATGAAGCAATTCCTTCGAGAGCTTGATACCCCATTGTTTCCTCTCAGTATGGATGACCGGATATATCATTCAAGTAGGTTGATCGACCCTATGTTTGCATGCCGAGGACAGCTTGACTTATTTCAATGAATTATTTTCCAGATATCAAGGATACTCGACTCCGAATCTTCAACCTTTATAAACACATTCTCAACTTGCAAAAGGTGCATTATGATACTCTCAAGGTTTTGATTGAGCATTTGTCGAGGTGAGTGTGAACTACACGAGTGATAGGTGGAATGGCAAGCTTTTAGAGACTAAATGGTGCATCCCTCGCATTTTCTTTTGCAGAGTGGCTGCCAATGCGGATACCAACAAAATGAACATCCAAAACCTGTCCTTGATATTCACACCAGCTATCTTCCACGATCATAATCAAGCACAAAACCCAGGCGAATGGTTTTCTGACTGTGTTTTGGAGGATCTTATCCTGAATTACGAAAAGCTATTTTCAACGGTTGATCCAGCTGCGCTCAATAACACAGTCGCAGTAGAGGATCAAAGGAGATTGATGGAGCACGAAAATGCGCGAAAGTTTGCCACCGCTCCTGCGCGTGGCTACGGCAAGGAGTCTTCGCTCGGTAGTAGTACCATGCAAGGAAGCCCGTCCTTACCACCTTCTGGTAAGATGCAACCACCACCTAGTCAGCAAGCTCCACCTAGTCAGCAAGCTCCACCGCCATCCAATTTCAATCAAGCTCCACCACCATCCAATTTCAATCAACCTCCTTTGCTGCCCACTATTCCCAAGAACAGCCCATTCATGGAAAATGCAAGCTTGCGCTCCGCTGACACACAAAGCGAATCCAACCGATTTGCCGAAGCTATTGCAACGGCAAATGCTCTCCACTCACAGCGCAGTTCACCTGTGCCCACCATGACAAATTTGGGAGGTGGCGAGTCGAAAACACCCCCCACACGTCCCACCATCCACACCAAATTGTCCAATTCTTCACTCTCTAGCCCTCAACCCCTTCAATTCAAACCTTTACCTGCAGCCGCGTCACCGGTACGTACGTCATCCCGTGCCAGTCTGATGCAACTACCTCCACAGCAGGTGCAACAGGTACGGTCAGCCCCTGCTACTCCAGCATCTGAAGCAAAGGGACCGTCTGATACGTTGATCGATTCCTATCATTCACCTTTGGGGTCATGGCTGGATGATGAAGTAGAGGAACCAAAAGAGGAGTCCAAGGAAAGGCGAATTTCCTTCAATGCTATTAAGCGTACCATGAGTTTGCGTAAATCGACTGTTCTTAAACCATCGGACCCTTCGTCTGCCAAGCGATTGGATTCTTTGCCAGCGGACGACTAAGCTCCTTTATAAAAAAAAAAAAAGAACGCTCTTATGTTTGATTTAAAATAGCTTTTTGTTTTTATTCCCACTTTTTGCTACGTTCTATGTGTACTTTTATCCGCCAAACCCGGGCGAGATTTGTATTGTGTTAAATTACGGCTGTATGATAAAGATAGTACCAAATTTTGCCTTATATAGCACAAAGTGTGGTTATGATTTCTGTTTTTTGTTACTACTTTCTGTGCCAGCCGACGGGCGCTTCATTTGCTGCTGGTTCTTCGGTTGCGTCCGATTGATCACTGGTGCGGTGGTTTCAAGCGTTTTGATCTCAGTAGGCATGTATCTATGTTCGAGCCATGGTGCGCTAGGTGTTGGGATCCCACTGGTCAGTTTTGTTAGACGGTCCCATACATCGCCAGAGCCCTAAGAACGTACTACATCAGCATCGACCGTTGGAAGATTTTTCGCACAATTCACCATCTCCTTACCTTCACCTGTACACCCATCACTCGCTTCAACCCTAAGACGCCTGCTAATGCTGTTTCCGAGCCTTTTTGCAGCGGGACAAGTTTTCGTCCGGCAAGAGCGCATAGTTGCGGGTAGTAGGAGCACAATTGAGGTAGTTCCGTGTCAGAACGACACACAAACACAATGGCATCTGAGTCGTCTGGGTCCTTGCGTTCAAGGCTGCGGGTGATTTCATTGAAGCCAGTGATCACGGTTGGAGAACTGGGAAGCTGCTCGGTTGCTTTGATCTTTTGTTTGCGCTGTTTTCGTCGTTCCAATCGGGCCTCTCCTATTGGTTTTAAAAGCTCACAAAGTGCTTTAAAGATCTCCAAATGTCGATCTGCTGGCGTGAAAGGCCTGGAAAGAAAGGATCGGCAACAATGAGTAATTGATCAAGTAATGGCCATAGCACTACTCCGACCGGTATGGAGAGGCTGTTGAACAAATCCTTACCATTTCAATATGAAAGGGGTATCTAGAACTGCCTTGTATACAGTCTTTTTCTTGACTTCTGTTTTGCGAAGGTTATCTCCGTGGTGTACTGCGACTGACATGTGTCGAGATGAATGCAACAGAAATATTTGCGGCAGAAGGTGACAGCGCGGTCAATCAAAAAAATATAACAGCAGTCAAACTCCAAGTGTAAAGCGTCTGCTGGATGCCGCTCTTTGTCTCTATGTTCGTCAAGCCCTTTCCATACAAACGGTACATACGAATTAATTAACTACATTAGGATGAATGGAAACATGAATGATGAGACATTTTTTGGTACGTCTTCCGTTGAGCTAAGCATCCCTTTTTACACTAATTAGTCTGTTATAAACTTAATTGACTTGGCCAGAAGTCCCGTCGATGAGACACCAAAGCTAAACAATGTATGCTTTTGTTGAAATAGACATGTTACCAGCGATGTTTTATTCAGAGGTGTGTGTTTTCAGTTGTTACTTTTTTTTATTGAGTATTGGTTGTTAACGTAGAACCCAGCGCAAGGAGCCATCTGCTCATACTTCGGTTCGCCAAGTTGAGGTAAAATACCAATTCTTTTGGAACGCCATGTCTTGGAATGAATTTGTTGAAGAGAACTTCAGCAAATGTGTCGGTGCATAGTTGCTTTCCGCAGGCTTTAAGGACCTGGATGCGTACGCTATCACCCTTTCTGCTTTGGGACCTCCATCCGGCGACTGACTTAGGATTGCTCCCCAGCCATGGTAAGATGCATCAACCGACAAGATCTGCATACACTTTTCGTCCCTTGTCCTTGGTGGCCGCATCTCCAAAACTTTAGCCACGTTTGATCCTAGAGGAGCCAAACCGTCTTGGCCGATCCGATGTCCCAGGTAGTCACCACTGGAACGACAAATGGTGCACTTCTTCCTTTTTAGCCGGATGTTGGCCACATCCAACGCCTTGAGGACCTGACGCAGATGGTCGATGTGTTCCTTTAGTGTGCGGGAGCACACCAAGATGTCGTCGATGAATACGAACACCGAGGAACCCAACAACCCTTGGAGAGTTTGCGCCATAAGTCTTTGGAAAGTGGCCGGAGCATTGGTAAGACCGAACGGCATGACCATGAACTCGAAGGTTCCGTACTTCGTGACAAAACCAGTCTTTTTGATGGAGTCTTCATCCATCCTAGTTTGCCAGAAACCCGACGCTGCGTCTAAGGTTGTGAAGTAACGGCACCCTCCAACCGAATCCAAGATCTCGTCGATGTGCGGTAGGGGGTAAGTATCGCGCACCGTCTTGGCATTCAGTTTCCGATAATCTATGCAGAAGCGGAGTGATCCATCCTTCTTCTTTACAAAGATTGCCGGCGAAGTCCATTCTCCAGTGGAGGGTCTAATCAGGTTGAGGTCCAACAACTCATCTATCTCCTTCTTCAGATGAGTTTCCTCTTCCCAGGTCAGACGGAAAGGACGGCTCTGTACTGGGACTTCATCCACGGTGTCGATCCTATGGGAGACTCCTTCCACCACTCCCATCGCCCTATTTGGTTATCTCTCCAGGTTCATTTTGGCATTGGAGGCAGAGCAGTAGATATCCAGCACAATTTTTAATCGATTCTATTTCCTTGTGTCGTTTAGTATTACAGCAACGTCATCGGCATATGCCATGACTTTGATTGGGGTAGGCCGTTGTGCTATGATAGGTGTTGGCACATTTAGTCCTCGCATTCCCGGGTGTTGCAAAATCATTCGTATCAGAGGTTCAATGGCCAAATTAAAGAGAAGAGGTGAGACTGGCACTCCTTGACGGAGTCCCCGTTTCTGTTCAAACAACATCCTTGATACCTTTAGGAATGGGAAAGTTTGTGACTGCTGCCGTCTTGTCAGGGTCAGCTTTAATGCCACCGCTGGTTGCTAGGAAGCCGAGATATTTGACTTATGATTTGGCGAAATGACATTTGAATCGTTTAGCCAATAGCTTGGCGTCACGGAGTGCGTTGAATAAATGTTGTATGTCTTCTACATGTTGCTCGAAGGAAGGAGAGAAAATCACAATGCTATTGCGCATGTAAGAGTCACGTGAGTGAATTTGTTAATTGAGACTTGAAGCGCTTTCATTTATGGTTTTATGTGTGAATTCAAGGTTCACTGCCACGGTTGTTGGAATGCTTTGCTTAGGTTCGCCAAGGAGCAGTCGCGACACTATATCCTTCGGAGATTGCCTTGGTTTTGCAAATATATCTTGATAAAAATAGTCAAACTTTGTCCCTGAGGATGTTTCTTACGATAATACCTCATAGAGAACAGACTTGAGGAAGACGATAAATGAAGAGAAGTGAAATTTGCCAAGGTCAAAGAAAGCTTGACTTAATTGAGCTAAAGGGAATTGGATTAAATCAAGAACAAATACAATGCAGGAAAAAAGAAGAAGAGACTTTCATTTCAGAATGATTGAGATTGTCTCGCAACAAAGTAGTGAAGAACAAAAGAAACGGGGAGGTACCATGAGGAAGAGTAGGACTAGTTCGCAGAACATATGCTACGGCACGGATTGCCTTCGGATTCAGTCCGTTAATGAACTGGTGCAACATATCGTTTTCAGACAAGGATGTTCCGGAAGGGTCCTTGCTCATTCCTTGTCTTCTTCCTAATGGTCAGCAGCTTCTTCAGTGGGGCGTATTTCTTTATTTTCAGCCCAAATCGTTCCACGAATGCAGCGGAAAAGTCCTCAAATTCAGTGTACTCGCCATCATAGAACCAGGCTCGCACTTCAGATTTAAAGAACATCGGGATGAACATGAGCTTATCTTCACGGTAGTCACGGTCGCCAAGGCCATCCTAATAGCAGGCCAACGGTCGATATTGGTCTTTCCTGACTACATTTAGTATTGGAGCGTGACTGGATCCTAATATTTGGTCTTTCTCGCAAGATCGGTCCAGCGGGCCCATAATGAAGGGCCAATCGCTAGACATTAAAAAAAGTCGGTCTCCATGGATAGACGTTTCTGAACCTGATGTCTATTACAGAGTCAGGAATGCGACCATCAATCGCAACCAATGTTGGTTGTCGGTGACAAGCCATTTGGTAGAGAAGGGTGAGGTTTCCTAAGAACGAATGCTATGGCAGGAAACCAGATGTACTGCGAAGTGTGTGATGTCCGCAGCAACAGCATTAGTTTTTCCTGGGATATGCTTCACGGTGAATAGGAATTCCTGCATTGCTATGAGCCACCGCTGTAAGTTTTGACTGAGCTGTCATTTTGTCCGCTGCTTTCCAGAGGAGGTCTCCCATTCTTGCCGGGCACTGACCTGGCGTCTTGCAAGTGCAGGCCGTTCATTTTATTTCCATTCGTTTTTTGTCCAAGCACAAAATGGAACGGCTATCGAGTATACGTTGTGATCGGTGTATATCTCGTATTGTGCTCCGTCGCAAAATTATCCATATTGACGGTAGAAAGAAGGTTTCTGGTAAGGCATGGGCTGCGCCAAAGCACGCATGAATGGAGCATGTGTCAATGGCGCATGGTAATGAAATGCATAAAAGTTATCATGCAAGCCATACGCTACCCAATCAGCATCGCTCGGTCTTTCCAATATGCTTGCAGGTGTGCCAATGATTGTGTGATGAGAGAGCTCGGATTATCTGCAAAGGTTGGTGACGCAAAAGGACGGTGTGGTGTCGGAGGATGACACAGCTGTGGGGTTTCTTCGTTGGCGCAATGGATTTCTTCAGAATTCGTTATGTTATACGTCACAAACATTTTTATTTGGTTTGTAGAATGTAAATCTTATCATGAAGCCTGCGTACTATGGCAAAGATTATGAGAATAAACCATTACGTGTTCTACTCATGTGTGCGACGGAGAGGAGGCCACAATGCTTGCAAAAATGAAATACTTTGGGAAAGCTGAGAATGTGAACTAGAGAACATAGACGCGAAGTCAGAACGACTCATTTGCTGGACAGTACATGTGGCGCGTAACCGGAAAGCAGCCTACTCAACTAGAAAGAGAAATCAGATCGTAAAGCATGATGGAAGCCGACACAAAGTGCAAGATTTTATGGAAAAAGTATAGCCCTTGACAACAGCAAAGTCTTCTCTTTCCAGGGCCCATTGCAAGTCCTCAGCGATGATAACAGGAGCCGACAGTTTCTCTATACGGATATTTCGGTTTATTTTATTTTTTCTATTACTTCTTCAAAACAGCAGCGTTCAATCCCTTCTTGTTTCTTGCGATTTCCACTGCGTAAAACTATATGACAGGTAAAGGAATTAGTGTGCATTACATGGTTAGTGCCGCATCAAAGCTTGATAACTTGCCTGCATTCGCATACCGAACATAGTGTTCTGTTCGGTGTAATCGTCTCGTGGATCGATACGAAGCAAGGAGCCAAAGTTGTACTCGTTCACTCGTTTTTCGTATTTGTTGATCCAATCTCTCCACTTGGCCTTAGCCTTGTCGGTCTTGAAGTGCTGCTCATCCAAGTGTTGAACATCAATCTCGGGGAACGTTTCAGTGAAGTCGGCATAGATTTCATCGTCAATGCTTAATGGCACAGAGTAGGTAAGTTTTCTGTGCATTTGTTCAATATCAGTCAACATTCAATCAACTGCTGCCTGCTTACCCAGTCAAACGCAACTTGGATCCGTCTATAGCGGATATCAATTTGAAATATGTTTCAGCGTGGTGCATAGCCTAACATAAGATATGTCAAAAGTCGTCCTTGCCGATCCGTTCCCGTGTTTGAAGCATTACTCACCTTGACAGCCCATTGCTTTTCTATTAGAGCGGATCACATAAGGAAACATCGGTAAATCAGCGTTGAAGGAAACCAAGAGATCATGTCGTATATTATATTTCGAGTGACCTACCAATATCTTGCAACTGCTCAAGTTCGTCGGCTGAAGGCAATGGCATGGCGATTTGTTCAAGGCTCTAGTAAATTGCGATATTACAACGTCTTTAAACGAAAAAAAAAAAGCTAAGTCACGTGAACTGTCCAACGCTACCATGGCAGGACCTTGACGACATGAACGGAGTTGCAAACGCTCGTCCAGCAAGAGCGCCTGCATCGCACTCTCATTGTTGCTCATGTCCACGCCGCAGGACTTTGCCAGACCATCAGAAGGCTCTGAAGCTGACACAGTACCTAATCAAAACGAGAATGAACAAGACGAACAGCCTAGCTCACATGATTCCGCTGTAGAACCTCACCAAGTCGCAGAAGATGAAAGCAATTCAGGCGAAGAAGACGACGACGAAGACGACGAAGACGAAGACGACGACGAAGAGGAAGAGGAAGAACCAAAATTACGATACAATAGAATAAAGTCCTCTGTGGCGGAAACTCTTACAAAAGATGCAGCCTCAGTACTTCGCGTCTCGATGCGATTTGTGGTAAGTGTCTCTTCCACTTCCAGCTCCGTTTATACGAGACTAAAGAGACATTCTTTGCGTAGGCCATGGGAACGCACTGGGGTGCTGTTCATATTCTCGATTTCGATGGAAACCTGATCAAATCTTGGCAAAACCACTCTGCTACTGTCAATGATATTTCCATTGATAACGCAGAAGATTATGTAGCCACTGCATCCGATGATGGTAAGTATAGACGCATTGATGGTTCAATCGTACATTACATCCAACTCATCCGTACACCTTGCAACTCTGAAAGGTAAAATTTTCGTGTGCGCTTTATATACCCCTGAAGTTCAGTCCTTCAACTACCGTCGACCTGTGAAGAGTGTCGCTATCGATCCTGAATACAAAAACAAGTCAACACATCAATTTGTATCGGGTGGTATGGCTGAACAACTGATAATGAACGAAAAAGGTTGGCTGGGACATAAAGATACCGTCTTGCACGCTAATGAAGGTCCCATTTATTCTATCAAATGGCGCGGTAACTTAATTGCGTGGGCTAATGATACTGGCGTTAAAATGTATGATACTACAAGCAATCTTCGAATCACGTACATTGATCGCCCGGCTGGTAGCCCCAGAGGCGACTTATATCGTTGTCGTATGTGCTGGAAAGACGATACCACGCTTCTTATTGGGTGGGCTGACATGGTGAAGATAGCCAAAGTCAGGGTAAGAATTCAAAATGTTCAGTAAAGGGCTATGATGAACGCCAATAGTCAATACCATTTTTATAGGAGAGAAACAAGCGTGATCAAGTACCAGGACAACCTAATCATTACGTGGAGATCATCTGTATGTTCCGGACTGACAATATTATATGTGGTATCGCCCCATTTGTCGACAACATTGTGATCCTGTACTATACAGACGAAGAGGCATCCAGCGACGAAGAGGAAGAGGGTGATCAGCGGACCCGTCCAGCTAGTCAGCCAGAAATTCATATACTTGACTGGTCCGGCGAAGAGATATCTAACGACGTGCTTGCTGTGAATGGCTATTCACACTACCAGCCCAACGATTATGGCTTAGAATTTTATCCTAAAGAAGACATGTTTTATATCTTATCACCCAAGGATATCGTGGCAGCCTATCCCCGAGATTTGGATGATCATCTCCAGTGGCTTTTGGATCATCGCAAGTACGAAGAAGCGCTTCATGCAGCAGAAGAAGCTCTGGCCAACGGAACACCAAGCGAGATCTTCCTTATTAAAGATATTGGACAACAGTACTTGCTATGGTTGATGGAGTACGAACGATACGAAGAGGCGGCAGCTGCTTGTGAAAAAATTCTGGAAAAAGACCAAAATACGTGGGAGCAGTGGATATTCAAGTTTGCTGAAATGGGTCAACTCAAGGTAGGGCGAGAGTATGAATGCATGGTGTCGATGTATTAGGTAAAGCTAATCATCAACATTATCTCACGTTTATCCTCTAGGCAATGGCCAGCCATATACCAATCCAAGCCCCTCAGCTTAGCAGCACAGTGTATGAGATGGTATTGGCCTGGTTACTGCAGCATGATCACAAGGTAAGGAGAGAGAATCCGCGTAATTTCATTTCAATTTACGTCCATGGAAAATCGTTCCTAAAGTGATTATTACCCCAACTTTATAGTCGCTTTTGGATACATTGCATGAATGGCCGCCAATATTGTACAATGTGTCGAGTGTTATCATGGCAGTGGAAGACTCTGCGGAGAAAGACAAGGACAACGTCATTTTATTAGAATGTCTTGCTGACCTGTGAGTTTTTCAAGTTTGGAAGTCACCCAGGCTGCTGGGTATTATCGGATAAAGGGGGAACGGACCTGAACTAATGAATTATTTTATTGGTTCCTAGATATACCTACAATGGAAAACCAGACAAGGCTATTGAGTACAATCTACGATTACGCCGGCCCAATGCATTTGATTTGATTCGAGAATACAACATGTACGAAGCGGTGCGGAACAAGGCTGTTTTACTCATGGAATTTGATCAATATCTTCTGGATGAACAAGCAAAGACGGTTCAGGAAGGAAGTCCTAGAAAACAGGCAAACGACATGCCAGCCGTTCAGCTATTGATTGAAAACACCCAGGCTATACCGGTGAGTTCATTTGACGAACGGTGTTTGCGGGAAAAGACTCACCCATCCTAATGATATTGTTACAATTTTTTTTTTTTTTTTTTACTTTCTTCAGCCGAAACGAGTGGTGCAACAACTGAAGCCCAGACCAAAGTTTTTACACACCTATCTTGATGCGCTATTCCGGCGTGATCCACATTTAGGTTATGAATTTCATGACCTTCAAGTTGAACTCTATGCTGAATTTGATCCGGCGAAATTACTCGATTTCCTACGAGCTAGCAATTATTATTCATTAGAAAAGGTAAGAGATATGTGTTACGTCAGTCCAGTGTAGAATAGGACCCAAATCTAACCTAGCTCTCTCATAGGCATACAAAATATGCGAAAAGCGGCAGTTAATACCAGAGATGGTGTTCATCTTGAGTCGCATGGGCAATAACAAGAAAGCTCTTATGCTTATCATCGAAAAACTGAGAGATGTTCAAAGGGTAAGTCAGCATGGAAAAAAGATATCGCGAATAAGGTGGTTTGGAAAGCTCGATCCATTCTTTTTACACTTAAACTAACTGACTTGGGGGTTTCGGTGTTACGAAAAAGGCAATCGATTTTGCAAAGGAACAAAACGACGACGACCTTTGGGAGGACTTGCTGAAGTATTCCATGGATAAACCTTGTAAGTTTATTATTTGACAGAGAGCCCTTGCGCTAAGTGAGCGATTCGGTCACCCTGGCCAACCATAATAAGTCGTGCGTAACAAAGTGAGCCCGCTAATGACCATTTCCTTTTTCTGTCTGTAGTGTTCATCAAGGGGCTTTTGGAAAACGTGGGCACCGATATCGAGCCATTGCGGCTCATCAAACGCATTCCAAATAAGATGGAGATACCCGATCTCAAGCAAGCTCTGTTAAAAATTTTGCAGGACTATCATCTACAGGTAAGGCAGCAGCGACTTTTCAATATTCGAAACTCAACAAAAACCGGAGATACAAACATCGTAATGAAATGAAAAAAATCTTTGTCCTTTCAATAGATGTCGTTGAGGCAAGGTTGCGAGAAGATTTTAGTAAGTGATAGCGTGCAGCTAGCGGATCGTATGCATAAAACTCAGAAAAGAGGTGTTCAATGCCAAGGTACGTTTTTCGACTTGCGGTATTCTAGAAAGGGTTTTCTTGTAAATTGGCATTGCGGCGCTAACGTGTCACAACGATTTTTTTTTTTCCTCTACTATCAAAGTGGATGCGATTTGCAATATTTGCGACGAGCCAGCTTTCGATGAAGACTTGACGGGTGTTGCCACCATCGTCTTCTTTTGCAAGCATGCGTACCACCAGCGATGCTTGATGGACGATACGGCTGACGAGGCCTCCCTTGGACCAGATCATGTGGCCAGTAGTTTAGCAAGTAAAGTGAATTACGCTACGCTACTGATGTCCAGCCGGACGATGGCATGTCCTATCTGCCAAGAGCAAATGGCTAAAGGAAATGGAGTTGTTCATCGTATTGCTGAACGACTGGAACCTACAGCTTCTAGTACTATTACTCTAGCTTAGCTTAATGTATAAAGACCAGACCATAATGTCGTACGTATAATTTGGAGCTCAGAATGTAACACTGACAATTGATTGAAATTTTATTGCAACCATGTCCATAACAAGAAGTCGTCCTCGACGCGGTTTCCTTCGTATTTAAGCAATTTAGCCTTTTTGCTTCTTGCTTTCATCCTCCTTTATCCACACCTTCTTTTTTTTTTTTCAACGGTTTCATCCACTTCGATGGCCAACTTTTCCATCCTTTTTTTCGCCCTGGTGGCGCTTTTTGTAACCCTCGCCTCTGCTCAAGGCGGTGTCAGCAAGACTGGCAAGAAAGACGGTGAAGCCATCTACAAAGCAACCAAACAACCATCTTCTGGAACATACAAAATCAAAGCGTACGGCACAAGCAGTTACATGAGCTACAACCCCAACGGTAACATCGTTGCTCCTGGAAAGTCTGCTTCCCATTGGACTTTGAAGCACCACTCTGGCTCAAAGTACTTCTCCCTCCATATCAACAAGAACACCCTCCACAAGTGCGTTTCCACCCGTTGGACCACCCATGGTAAGGGCGGTGGTTATGCTGATGCTGCTGTCATGTGGCAGTGTGAAGTCGATGGCGACAGCTATCACGGCAAGCGTTCTGAAATCAGCAACTCCACCCACATCGAAAAGCGTTACTCTAAGATCGTTACTGAAAAGCAAGAATGGGCTGCAGTCCCCGTCAGTGGAAAGAAGAACACCTACAAGCTTTTCAGCGCTTCTCATCTCTACGACATGGTCCCCCGCTGCATCTCCCACTCCAAGATCTCTGGCGGAACCAAACTCAGTACCTGCAAGGTCAACACCCGATCCAACAGCTTGTACTGGACCTTTGAAAAGGTTTAGTTCATGTCTATCCCCTCTCTCCGTGCCTGGTGCACAAGCTGTCTTTTGTAGAAATGAAAGTTTTCCCCCTTCTTGTAGTTCATAAATGAAAAAAGAAAAAAAAAGAACTTGTCCAGAATGGCTACAGCAGCTACGTTCACTTTTTTGTGCCCATGGCATACACACCATATTGATTGTTTGGCCTATTGTTTTTGACAACCGCGGATGAAATGGATGGTTAGACTATCCTTGAAACTACATCATTGGTGCACCTTGCGCAACGTTTAAACCAAGCTGTAAACCCACTAATGTGTGACAAGTCGCTCTTTTCCACGTTGGTAGCCACCGTCATGACCATTGGAGGAAGCCGACTTTGAAGCTGAGAGGAAATTGTATAACCTAGAAAGGGCCCACTGTGTCGAGAGTAAAACGTTTTTCCTGATGTATCTTTTTGCGTAGCTAAACTCATTCAGTCCACGGATATCTGACTTACGGTCTTGGCAAACGGTAACACATCGTATTCGGTTACACGGTCGTGAGACCCTCACATGAAACACCAAGCCATGACCCGGTCAGTTTTAGTTCATAGCAAGATGCTCAAGCCAACAGGACGATATGATACATGTTTGTTCTTTTTCATTAAAAAAGAGGATTGTAACTATACAATAAGTCGATGTTTCCGGCTCATTCTATTTCTTGGGAGAACTTGGTGGATGTATTGGGTGGCCGTAAACATGGTCCATTTCTATGATCCAGTGGCAATAGGCGTTAATTCACACACACAAAGGATGGCGGATACCACGAGCCAAAGAAATAAAAATGATATTCAGCATGAAACTCACGTTCTTCGTCTTGATTGGAATGCGTCTCTAAAAACTTCTTGTACGCTGGGTGATTGACATCTACACGGTTTCCCATGGTCTGATAAAGTCGTAGCTGGTCTATGAATCCCTGGTTAGGCGTAACAAATGGCCGCACTCGTTTGAGCATGGCCAAAGCCTCCTTGTACCTCATATTGTTAAGTCGCATCAAGTAAGCTGTGACTATGGTGGCACTCCTTGACACACCAGCCACGCAATGCACGAGGACTTTATCACCCGATTCTAAAATGTGATGGATGAAATCATATGTCTCATCGAAATACTGTATTATGTTTTGCTGTGGCGCATCTAACACCACAATGATCTAAAGCAAAGACGTGTAAGCAACAGCATAGGAGTTTACCGTCAAAGGGGGGGGGGGATGAAACCCCGATACTGGGCCGTCATTTACCTTGTTGACAATGCCTTTATCTACATGGTGTGGCTTAAAGTGACCAAGGGAAAGTATGTACGATATGTGCTCCTTCTGAAGAAAGTGAAGACTCTCTGCTGCCGTGAAGCCTCCAATCCATAGACCATCCATGACTTCTTGAGCTACGCTCGTCATTAAGATCCCGCCAGGTTGACCGTTTGCGTCATTTTCTAACGTGGAGTATAAATGTGAGTAGGAATCTAATGGTGGATGTCCTTCATGTTCAGTATCGTCAATGGCCATAGCGTTATCAAAGGCGACCATATTGATGCAAAATTGCCTGCGCGCCAATTCAAATGGTCGTGAGTGTGACTGGCCAGCATATTTTCTGGGTTTGAGCTTAAGCGGCCAAGCCGATTCAAACAACACAATGCCCGTAAAATGATACCTAGAAATATGACCACTAGTAAAAAATACGTTGGTCCAGAGTAAACCAGCGGAACTTTTCGAGTAAAAACAGTACATTATTCAACTTTATTCAACTTCAACTACATATTCAACAGTATTCTATAAGCTAGCAAAGAGGAGGATATAAATTTTGAGATAAGCTACAATGAATTAAGTAATTGTGTTTTGGTTTATACACCATTTAAATGCTACTTGTCTTTCGTGCCAAGAAGCAGTAAATGTTGAAAATGGTTTTGCTTGGTCCAAAGTTGGCGATGGCTTGATCCACCAATTTTTTACCAGTGTGGTCGTCAACCCCCATTTCTTTAGCCAAGAATGGAGCCAACCCTTGAATAGCAGCACCAATGGTGTCAGCCATCAGTTGATCAGCGCGGGAACCCCAGCCTAATAGATGGTCTGATTAGCTTCTACTGCAAAGGTACTCCGGATAGAATGTTGCATTACCTGCTTCAACGACATATGTAAAATCATGAATGATTTCAAATCCAGTTTCTTCCGCTAGTGGATGTAACTGTGCGCAAATGGTAGGTTCTTGCCCTTTCTTGCGCTGAAGCGATGCCACTGTTGAAAGGATGCGTAAGTTATTTATGCAAGGGCCATTTTTTGATGTTATGTTCTGAAATACTCACAGGCCTCGAAAACTCGCTTGACGGTTGGGTCAGTGGTCTCAGGCTAAAAAAGGTTCAAAGTCAGAGAAACCGATCAAAGAGCTACAACATGGAGGCCACAAAATGAGACTGCTTACGATGGCAGTGGTTTCGACGTGCTGGAAATAACCACCATTCTTCAAGGCTGCGTGGATGTTTTTGTAGGTAAGGGCCCACTCTTCCTTGCGAAGACCGAGTGCAAAGAACCTATTTGTTTTGTATGAGATTTACAGGTACAGAATGGAAGGACATCGAATTGAACTTACCTCATTTGAACGAAATCAAACTGACGGTCGTAAGTGAGAGGCTCGAGTAAGTTTCCTTTGTGGAAATGAACGTTGGGAGGATGAATTGCAGTGGGAAAAGTTTCTGCCATGTCCATGCCTTCGAACTCTGAATTAGGAAAATCGGTGGCCATATCCAACACCCAGCTACCAGGACCACATCCCACATCCAAGGCATATATTCCTTTCTCGAAAAGAGGCGCCATCATCTCCTTGTTAAGAATGTTTCTATGCAAGAAGGTTCAGCAAAAATGACATCATGCATGTTCGTATACCAGGTGTGTGTTTAAACTCCAGTAATCATCTCATTAGACGTACCCTTTCAGCTGTTCCTTGACCACAAAGTGTTGCTATGATGGTACGTTGGCATTAGATTGGAGAAAAAGAAGCTCTAAACTAAAGTGCATTTCGAGATTTACCTGATGAAGTCGATCTTTCTCGAAATCATCCTTCGGTAGGACGTATGTGCTGCTTTCCACATTATGGAACTCCCGGCCGTGCATCACTCGAGAATTCGACTGAGTGGTACTCCGAGAGCTCACAATAGAAGGGGTATCGTCCTTCTTCGACTTCTTTTGAAAGCGTAATGTTGATTTCTTGTTGCCCATTAGAATAAAGAAAAAAAACGTGCTTCATGTCCCTGAAGGCAGAAAACTGTAATTCACAAATTATTTGGCCAATCAAGGAGGTGGTAACACTGACACAAAACCAAGCACTCGGAAAGTTGAGTGTTACTCTGAGACTTCAAAATGTGCTGTTATATTAAAATGATTAAAAAGAAAACTATTCAGTTTCGCGGAGGAAGGAAGTATGGTATTAGAATTAGAAGCATAAAACCCTTCAATCTGAGCCAGCATGCATTCATAACAACTTGCCTTCTTCATCATATGTCTCCGCTTGTAATTGAAGGTCAACTTTACAAGCGAATACTTTTTTGGAAGCCAACCATGCTGTTTGCGGTGACGCTGTATACCTTTTTCCCGAGTCCGGAATACATATTCAAACGTAACATCTGCCAATATGTATGTCAATGAGGGTATAAAAATGTATTCAGAGTTGCCTCACAGCCTCCTTTCTTAGTCGTGGCCAGTCTGTACCAAAAATTGATTCCTGACTCCCAAGTCTTGAGCCTTGATGGTTTGCTTTATACCATGGACATTAATTTTGCCAGCTAATTGGTAATGGCCAACATGCAAGAGTGTACTGTAAGGTGTGGTGCTGCTTAGCAGCGAATGTACCGCTTAATCAATATCATGAGCTTACAGATGGACAAAGAAAGCAAACTTTTATCAGATTGGGTTGTACGCCTGCACAAAATAGGTTATCCTCGCATCTGCTGCGTTACCTTTGCCGCGCGGACGCCGTGGCTTATCTTGCATTGGACCGAACGCTCGCTTTTAATGACAATTTGATAAGATAGCGGAATGAGCTACCCAAGGGTCCCCTTTGATGTTCCGACAACCGAACCAACCGCTATAATAATCATCAATCCCAACATACATCACGCGACTACTGAATGAACTCAAAACGCTCTTAAATCTAAATTGTAATGCCTCCGCAGTGTAGCAAGCAAGGCCGAATGAGGCACAATTTTATGTATTTCATTAAGCCACATGGATAATTTTACCCAATGGTTTTGTGACTGGAAGTGTGCTGGCTGAAGACGGTAGTGCACGGGTGAGCCACCTTCAGCTGTACGAAGAGCGAATGCTGCCTAAAATTGGCGGAATTGCTATGTAGCATTGTATAAAAACTTTGTCACTACTTGAAGAAGCATTCACGGTCGGAAACCTGATGTTGTCACAATATATCAGTGCTATTTTCCCCACTACGTCTGCTATTTATAAGAGTGAGTACGTTGAGCCCCTTGTGTTTATGTTGAAGGAACTATGCAACATAATGCTTCTTCTTCTGCTTTTTGCAACAAGATGCTTGCACCTGCGTTATACTCATTGTTCCAAAACCACTTCGCTTCCGGAATCACTTTCCTTAAATTACTTAAACACGGCAGGGACGTCCATCAGAGCGAATCAGAGATGCGCGAACCTGGACCAAGGTACTCCGACGAATCGCTAGATGATGATAGGATATATCAGGTTGCAGGATAAGCCATGTTCATATTATCTGCGAATATAGATAAAATCAATTTTACAAGATGGAAAAAAAAAAATGTAAAAATGAGCCAAGTAGCTGTTAGACAGAGTGGTAGTGATAAAGAACGAAGCATTCATACCGTGAAGCGTTCAGCAAGATTATCTTCTCACAAGAAGCAGATTGTGATGCCTATGTCTACAAAGGATGCATGGCTTGATCTACTGGACCTAACAGATGAAACCTAGAAAAGAAAAGACTTTGCACTATGGGTCATTCACATTGCCAAGGAGAGTTTCAAAAAGACGAGTTCGAATATTCCTTCCACAGTGTGATTGTAGCTTCAATGGCATACTATCTGAGCACGAGCTACTATTGTAGAAGTTCGAGTATCGGCAGCATTAGGTAATTAAGCTTCTTCAGGTAATGCCCTTCTGTGCTGTTCCACAGTTTGCATCTGTTAAATTGATACATAATAGCGATACTTTCCAATAAGCCTTTAGCTTTTTTAGCCGAGAATGCTGCCGCAAGTTATATGGTGGATTGAAAGTGTAAAATACATACCGCTTTTCTTTACACTTTATGGCTGCTTGCTGATACCTCATCATTGCTTTGCTGGCCATCTTCGTACTTTAATTATACACTTCTTACGACAGCTTTTCAAACGCAATGTTTGTGTTTCTACGTCATCCATTTTCTCAGTGCTGAGAGCTCGACTATTTCTCACACATCTAATAAGAAAACGACAACTTTTGATCGCAATCCCTCTTAAATACCAAGAAATTGCCTTATATCCGTCACTCCCGTCCGTTGCTGCTAGAAGACACCGAGCTTTGAGTCAAGGAGCAGATCACGTGACCAAGGTGGTTGAAAAATGCAAAAAAAAAAGTGGGGCCATTATCATTTCCGGCCACATTTCATAGATTTGATCGGCATCGATCTAATAACCTGTCAAGTGCGTTAGGTTGTTCTTAAGCATCTCGCTGGCCAGCCCCACTTAAAATGACTGGAATCCCTTGATAACTACCCATAATTTTCCCCACTGATCGCATTTTTCTCCACACCTACTGAATGAAAAGTCGATCTGTCTCTCGCAAACTATACCCCTCTCCACTACGCGTCTATCCTTACAACGAATAGTGTGTAAACCTCTGGGGCAGGAATAAATTGAGATATAGACACATCAAAGCTATAGGAAAAGCTGGTGTAACAGAGTGGTAGAGTGCACAGACCAAATACACCAAAAATGTGGGGAAGCCAGAGTAGTTCCTATCGTACAGGGGGTGTTTACAGGTCCTAAAGGCTAGAAACAAACAAAGCTACACCATTTTATATAAATTTCAAGTGGTTTAGACTGCAATAGTATAATGTTTGCGCTAGTGTGGCTCAGTGTCGAGCGCATACAAGCGATGAATACGACCTAAAATAAAGGAATAGCATATGCTTATTAGGAGAGGCATTTGATTTCCATTTAAACTACTCCGTTTTTAATTTCTTAAGCCAAGGTAGCGCCAAAAAAGCTATTTTCAAATAGATCATCATTTAAGAAATGCATTATCATCGTCGTTACCGCCGTTTCCTGGACAATTTGGATGGCACTGCCGACAACCCACATAGATGTACTGTGGAGTTGAGACGGAGCCGAAAACTATGTGACATAAGTTTGTCACGTTCTTACTGCAGCTAAATATGATTTGTTCATGCTTGTACATGCCAATGCCAGCACTAAAGTTCAATTGGTGCTGATCAGTGCAAGCTGAGGCTGGAATTGTATGAATGAAGCAGTAAATCACATTGAGACTTTGCAGAATCAGATGGAATAAGATCTTAAACAACATACAGGTTAGCTAGTACCGTTCTTGTTAATCTGTGCATGCTGAAGTCCTAATCTCTGCTGCTTTGCTGCCACCATCTTGGTACATGTTTCTTTAACAAGGTAGAGCATCCAGCTTCAGTACTACATTCTGCACCCGACACCTGCAGGCGAGTGTAAAAGTGACTGATGAAAATTGTGCCTGGGAACATTTGCTGAAGAAAGCGGGAAGCCCAGGTGGGCATTTAAATTAAAATACCCGGGGAAGTGTGGAGGTACCAATTTAAGTGGGGTTGCCTTGTGTAAACCAGTAGGCTTTTTAAAGAGTTTATTTTCAAGAGAACAATAAGAAAGCGAAGGCAGTAAAAAAGTGCAATCCAATGATACCAACATTAGTTTTTAAATTTAACTTACTTACCTATGGGAGGCTTCCAAGTTGTAGTCATAAAACCATGATTTCACAAGGCTATAAGTGTAACCAGACAAAGCATGATCGAATTCATACTCATTTTATCTGTTGTACGTACTGATCTCAGGCTGATTTTATTGTGCCATTGCCAACAAAACGATATCACAACATGACCAAGGCTAGTATTCAGCTTATGCATTATTAACCTGTCAATGATCGTTTGAAAATAATACGTTTTGCTTCATATTCTCGCAACAGTAGCATATTTCGGAAAGCAAACGTTACAGTGATCCTGGTGTAACGGCCGTATTCCCGCATTACACCGCAGCACAGGGGGTTGAAAATGTGGAGACGGGATAGACCATTCGTATGTTAGTCTCGCGGGATTGGATCGCATGGGAAACAGCCGTATGAGACGGAAAAATGGAGAAAAGTACAGTGTGACATAAATCAAGGCCGTTGTAGCGATTTACCAGGCGAGCCAAAAAGTATAAATGTGGCCATATCGAGATACTGATTCTACCATTCAACAAAGGCATGACTAAATTAATCAATCTCTTGCTACAAGGGATCCTTCTCTTTAGTGCTTTGGTGTCTGCCGTGCCGACTGTACCTATACAGTTGAATTACTATAACTACACAAATAATGTCCTCTCTGGTCAAATTTACGTAAGTGCCGAACCCGAATATTCATAGATCATATCCATTGTAAAAGCCATTGACACCAAAATTCTTCATAGGTCCAAAATATAGCTTACCAGAAGGTTGTGACACTCTATTACTCTTCCTCTAGCGATGTGTGGAACATTGCTGGAGATTCCATTAGCGCCGCTTACCAAGGTGCAATCTCAGGAACGAACTATGAATTCTGGAATTTCAGTTCGACCATTGGCAGTTCTGGCATCGAGCATTTCTACCTCAAGGTAAGTAAGCTTGGAGCGTTTGAGCCATCAATACAACTTTGAAAGAAACTCATTGCAAATTGCGGTTGTGGAATGCAGTACGATGTCAGCGGAACAAGTTATTATGACAACAATGGCAGTCAAAATTACCTTGTGACTACCACCACAACTTCTTCAACCACAACCACCAAAGCTAGTAGCACCACCACTACTACAGCCTCTAAGAGTACCTCTGCTACTACCACAACCTCAACTACTACTACTACAACAACAAGTGCTATTGTTGCCACAACAACCACCGCTACTACCACATGTAAGAATATCTTCAACGTCAGCGACTGTCATTTTGTAAAAATAAATGCATATTCTCTAACAATTATTGCTAGCGTCCAAAACAACTACTACCAAGTCAAGTGCATCCACTGGTACCAGCTCATGTAGTGTACCAGCACCTGCACCTACTACTGAACTTACTCCATGCTCAACATGGAACTTGGACAGCTGCAATGGTTCTCAAACTTCCTACAATAGCACAGGCTATGATGATCGAAAGTGGCAAACGCCTGGCAAAGGAAGCTCCGATTACGTCTCAAGCTTCCAGGATTACCGTGAACTTACTGGTTATGCTGATGTTACATATAACTCTGCTCGAACAAGTGCTACTGTAACGGTCAATGCCTTTGCTCGTACTTGTAATTCCATTCTCTATAGTTTTGGAGGTGCTACTGCCACATCAAGCAACACCTACAGTGTGCCAGCGGGATTTACAGGCACCCTAAGCGTTGTAGCTACTATACCAGCACTCAATGCTACACTAACCTTGGATCGTAAGTACTTGTATTAATGACCATACAGACTTCAGCGAGTGATTAACGAGTGCTTATAGCACTGTACTTTATTTGGGACAAGCAGTCGGTGAATGTCTCGGCAACCAACAATGGTCAAAAAGTAGCTATTGTAGAGCTATTTGGATGGCCATACAACGACGTTGGAAAGGAATGTGTCTTTCTCGGAAAGGCTGGCTGGAGTGGTGTCCGCATCTGGCCTGCAATGGGTAACAAGATTCGTTCTATTTGTTTACGTTCACTTTTTATGAAAACATTAACACCGATCTTTTTCATTGCTTTATAGAACATCTGATAACCGATTATTATTATGAAACTGATGGCCAGTACAATCCGTAAGTGTCTTACAACCTATGAAACTGCGTTTGGTGCATTAGAAACTAATATGTGTGCTTCGCCTTCAGTTGGTATTTCCTGTATCAGCCTGTATCATATCGTTTGACCAAAAATCGTATGGGTACAAGAGACGAACTCAGAGCTATGATAAACACGTGCCGCAGCAATGGTGTTCGTGTTTATGCAGGCAAGTGAATAAGGTGGATGGTGAACTTTTTTTTACAGTTGATTCTGACTCCCTACATTAGATGCTGTCATTAATCATATGACTGGTGGTGTAAGTTGTTGAACCTGCAATGACCATTCTTTAAGAGTCAGTGTATCTCATATGTCTTTTACAACAGGGAAATGATATTCAATTGCATCGAACATCAAGCGGAAGCTCATGCACGTATTGGAGTGGACACAACACCACGGTTGGAAGTCCAGCTTATACTCATGATTTTACTTATACACCAAACAAGCAAACTGGAGCGAGACCAGCTCTAGAATTCCCAGGTATGGTTTGCAAATCTGTATGAAACGCATATCTACCGCTTGCTAATTCATCGAATCAGCGGTTCCTTATGGACCAACCGATTTTCATTGCGAACGATCTCTCAACTCTTGGAGTGACCCATCTGACTTGAATTATGGGTAAGCAAAATGTTCGAAACAATGAATGAGATAAAGAGGTTACTAATTGTCTCTTCGCATAGCTGGCTTGTTGGTCTGACAGATCTCAACACAGAGTCTGATTATGTTAGAAACAGAATTGCAACACATCTTGTAGATCTCCTGAGCATCGGATTCTCTGGTTTCCGTGTAGATTCAGCAAAGCATATCTCTCCAGATAACCTTGCTGCCATATTTAGCAAAGTTCGTCAACGCCTTGGAGGATCTTTCCCAGATGAATTTATTACATGGCTGGAAGTGCTTATGGGTGGTGAGAAGGATTTGCTCGCTTGCCAGTCATCTTCTTACAATTACTACACGTATTTGAATCAAGTATTGGCGTCCAACGGTATATCCGACACAGATATTCAGAAAATCAAAATTTGGAGCAGCGATTACCCCAAGGAGTTCCCCATTTGTGGATCTTGGATATTGCCGCCTACCAGATTTGTAATTCAAAATGATGATCATGACCAACAAACGTCAGGGTCCTCTTCTAGGGACATGGGAAGTGAGGGGTCTGTTCTTATTGGTAAGTGACAATTGATGACGCGTAGTACAGATGGAAAGGTATTCTAAAAAGGTTCCTTTTTAAACAGTTGCCAAAGACGTCGCCGCACACAGAGCCTTCGAAGTGGAGTTGTTTACCCGTACAGATGGCAACTGGACTGTTAGAAACGTTCTCTCTAGCTATTCGTTCATGAACAATGGAGCTTCTGGATTCCCTGACGGTCTTTCTGATTGCTCAACCTACGTAGGAACTGCTGCTAAGAGCGGATGCCTGTCCATGGCCTATGCTCCTGCATATGTTGCAGATTCCTGCGGATACTCAGTTGTTGTAAATGGAACATGGCAGCAAGGAGCTTACACGTAAGGGATTGCTATCTTAATGTTATCTTAGATTAAATGCAAGGAATCCTAATGAGATCTTCGTCGATTACAGCCGTGTTCATCGCGATATGTCCATCATAAATGCTATGAGAGGCTGGATGGGCTATGCCACTACAACCGCAACGGCATTGGGATTGCCTTCCACCTGCACATAATCCCTTTTTTCTACGCAGGAAGTAGCAAAGATCAACCTCATCTATATTGTGGTTAATGATTTATAGTGGATATGAACAGTTATAATAAAATTATGCCTATTATTACTGACCTTTTTGTTTCTGTTTATGGGTTGAATCGAGATTATTGACCCCGCAGGTTAAAGGAACACGGACGGCTGCTAGTTTTTGGACATCTGATGCGAGTTGTTCCTTGCCCGCCCCTTTTCATTTCTCTTTGTGAAAACCAAGAGCACATGCACACGGCTCAATAATATATCAAATCGTATTTATTTACTTAATTTTACAAAGGTAGCAAGCATCTCATATCATAACAATCCAAGTGGATATCGTATCGAGCACCGGTTTACTCTGGGATATCTTCCACGACGTACTTCTTGAATGCCCTAGCATCCACCTTGTTCTCAAACATAATGTCGAGCTCCTCGTATGTGCGACCTTTTGGTTCAGGTAGTCGATAGTAGGTCCACACTGTGCACAGGAAACAGAGTCCACCCCAGAAAAATCCAACCTTGCCTTTCCAGTTCAGAGCTGTTGGATTCAGCATATACGGTGTGGCCGCTCCAAATATGATGTAGAATAGGTTGTAAGTGTTTCTAGCCAAGCTGATGGTTTTACCTCGAAGTCTTGTAGATGATGTTTCACTAACCAGAGCAAAACAGACCGGTCCAACAGATAAATCGTAGGCAAAGACGAAGAGTAATAGCACCACCGATGATGCCCAGGGAATAGCGCTATTGGTACCTGGTATGACGGCTAATATACCAATGAGAAATAGCATAGTATTCATAAACACTAACCCTCCAAGGTATATGGTTCGACGTCCAAAGTGGGCCAGAAGAACCCAGGCAAGTATCGTGCCGATGAAGCCAAATCCATATTGGCTGACACCTAGTGCGTATGCGCTGGAAGTATCCAAGCCTGCTTGCTCAAAGAAATAAGTGGCATATCCCATGATCGGACTGCCACAGAGGGTTTGAATTGCCCATACGCAACAGCAGATTTCAGTTCTTCGAAGGTTGGATCCTCTGAAACAGTCTTTGTAGGAGGTACCTTTGGTGATTTCGGTTTCGTAGTGGTTTGTGCGTACCATCTCGGCTACCATTCTTTCGTTCTCCTCAACCGACAATATTGAAAGGCGGTTCAAAGATTTTTTGGCATCCTCTCTACGATCTTGTCGCACTAGCCACCAAGGTGACTCTGGAGCAAAACAGAGGGCGCAGAAAAGAGGTACTGGCCATACCCACTGTATTGCAAAGGGAAGCTTATATGCCCATTCATCATTGCGACCTTGCAGACTATCCAATACTCCAGATGCAATAAGCTGTCCTGTTACCCAACATAGATTGACATAGGTTGTAAGGTATCCACGAAGTGCTACTGGACAGACCTCTGACGCATAGGCTGGAGCTAGGGTGCTAAATACACCCCAAGGTATGCCACATAGAACTTCACCAACGAATAGGACAGGCGCTGTGGTTGAGAAGAATGGCACGAAAATGCACATGGTAATAGTGGCGAGTGAAATTAGCATCATTCGTTTGTGTCCAAGTCTCTCCGTCATGATGCCATTGATGAAGACTCCAATCACTACGCCGATGTTCGTACCCATTGATAGAGCCGTTTGCCATGCAGCGGAGATTTCATATCCATCTCCATACGGTTGACCGAACTGCTTCTGGAATGCTGGAAATCCATAGAGCGCGCCAAGTAGCGCAGTATCATAACCTTCCATAATGACGGCAGCCGATACAATTAGTGACCAGCCAACAGCTTTCTTGTATAACCGAAAGGCTTCCCATCCGGTCATGGTATGTTCGGAGTCTGTTGTTGCCACCATGGCTTTGACGGCGGTGTCGTTCCAGTCCTTTGATTTTTCGTCATGCGTATATGATGGAAGGGTTTCCTGGTGCACAACCTCTTTGTCGCCATTTAGCGATTCGGCATCTTGTATGGAAACAGTCATAGAGAAAGGAAGTTTATGGCCGAAATTATAACAAGTCTTAAAGTGGCACTCTTTAAAGCAAACCGAAATGTGTAGCCGCTCTCTCAATGGGCCCCAAAAAAATGCTGGATAGTGACCAATGAAGTGACGCATCGGCGCTGCATCGGCTATTCTTCAGAAATATAAGTTGTTATTTTTTTCAGTAGCGATTTGGCTCTCGCCTCAAGGGCTAAAAGATTAAAATCTGCGTCATATACATGGATGGTTTTCAAAGGAGTTTGAGCACAGAGTAGCACAGTCAAAATGTCCGGTCGTCGGTTGAGTGCTGACTTCATTGTTTATCGTCAGATCACATATCATTCAATAACAAAACGTACAGAAATGACGGATATCGCAAACAATTCCTCCTCAATACTTTTGTCAGGTGTAAGGCATTTTTCGATATTTAGGGGCTCTGCTGCTGATAACGTAACTTAATGTGCCTTGGGCCATTTCTCTTCGAGTTGCATGCTTGAAGGCGCAAAAGCTTAATCGCTCACATTAAGCTTTGCTCAAGCGGGGTTCCCACAGAGACCGACCGAATTTACACCGATGGCGGACCTACTTCGACTATCTACCGTACATATATAATTGGGACGAAGAAGATTATACCGTCGTCGCTTTACCGGAAAATACATACCCTGCACCATGCCTCTAATTCCTAACACAAGCAACACGGATAAGCGTTGGTGGAAAGAAGGAGTGGTCTATCAAATCTACCCCTCAAGTTTCAAGGATTCCAATGGTGACGGCATGGGCGATATTCCAGGCATCATCTCCAAATTAGATTACATCAAAGATCTCGGTGTGGACATTGTGTGGCTGTCACCATTTTATGCAAGCCCACAGGTTGACATGGGGTACGACATTTCTGATTATCAAGACGTGTATGGACCCTACGGAACAGTCGATGACGTTAAGGAGTTGATTCAAGGTTGCCACAAGAGAAATATTCGTATCATCTTTGACCTGGTGGTCAATCATACGTCAGACCAACATGCTTGGTTCAAGGAGAGCAGGTCATCCAAGGTGAACCCCAAAAGAGACTGGTATTACTGGAGACCTGCAAAGTATGATGAACAAGGCAACCGCATGCCACCTTGCAACTGGCGTAGCTGCTTTGGTGGCAGTGCATGGACCTGGGACGAGACCACGCAAGAGTACTACCTTAATCTTTTCACTCCAGAACAGCCAGATTTGAACTGGGAGAACGAAGATGTGCGCAAAGCCATTTATGATAATGCTATGCGATTTTGGCTTGACTTAGGCGTGGATGGTTTCCGAATCGACGTTGTGAATATGTACAGCAAACATTTGCCTTTTGCGGATGCACCTATTACCGATTCATCTTCTGCGTGGCAGTTGGCCGTAGAGCTTTTCTGCAATGGTCCTCGCATGTATGAATTTTTGGAAGAAATGAATAGCTCTGTGCTATCCCACTACGATGTCATGACCGTAGGAGAACTTCCCTGTACCCCCGAGCCAGAAGCTGTACTTCGATATGTCAGTTCCAGTGCCAAGAAACTCAATATGGTCTTCCAAATGGACTTGGTGACGCTTGGATTTGGTAAAAATGAAAAGTTTGAGACTACCGAATGGAATCTGCTACAGTTCAAGGCATTTTTGGATAAGTGGCAATGCTTTATCAACGGAAACGATGGATGGACCACTATATTCTTGGAGAACCATGATCAAGCCAGGTCCATTTCACGCTTTGGTTCTGATGATCCTGCCTTCCGCGAAATATCAGGAAAAATGCTGGCTACCTTCTTATGTACATTGACCGGTACACTGTTCCTTTACCAAGGCCAAGAAATAGGGATGATCAATGCTCCCAAGTCATGGCCCATCGAAGAATATAAGGACGTTGAGTCCCTCAACTTCTATAATCATGTCAAGAAATCTACCAATAGCGACGAAAAGGCATTGAGTAAAGCCCATTCCGCCATCCAAGCTGTTGCAAGAGATCACAGTCGAACACCAGTTCAATGGGATAGCTCTCAACATGGTGGTTTCACCACAGGTCAACCCTGGATGCGGGTCAACGACAGCTTCAGCTATATCAACGTTCGTGACCAAGAACACGATGAGAACAGTGTACTTTCTTTCTGGCGCAAGGCTATAGAGTTCCGTAAAAACTATAAAGAGCTGCTCGTATATGGAGAATTTCAATTATGCGATGCCGAAAACACAAAAACATTGACATATCTCAAGGTTCATAACGACCAAAAAGCGTTGGTTGTTCTTAACTTTACCAAAGAGGAGCAGACATTTATGGTACCAAAGGAAGCTCATGGCCAGATGGATTTGGTATTGAGTAACTCAAAAACATCTTCTGAATCCAAACAATTAGGACCTTTCGAAGCTAGAGTATATCTCATAAACTAGATGGTTGTAAAAATGTACTTTGGATGATAATATATTTTTTGTTAAATGAGATGTATGGGATTGTCTTATAGTGTTTGGAAGATTTATATAGGTGTCTTAGCTTGCTAGACATCGTCTTTTCATATCAGTGGCAGTAGATGCCCAAATAGAACGATAAAGTAATGTCAAAGATGAAGGGTCCACTAACTGGCAACCGCTATGGCGACTCAGTCTAAAATATTGTCCAGGGTTGGTTTCCAGTAGAAACAATACCACTGTTTCATAGTGATTCAGCACAATATTACAGCGAAGGCACAAGTTTCTACAGTCTATAACCTCACAAGTGTGGGCAAGTAGCTTGGCCTGTCGAACTGCTGGTGGTTCAAAAGTCCTTATCTCATTGGTTTGGAGCCAATCTCCGCACTCTTACAAACTGTCAGCCAAGCTTGCTAATTTTAACTTCTTAGCCACCTTTACAGCATTCAATGGCCAAAGAAGCGACCAAGGAAGAACGTGACCAGATCTTCAAGGAACTCAAGCAAAACCGACACAACAAGTTATGCTTTGACTGTGGTTCAAGAAACCCAACCTGGGCGTCCGTTACTTTTGCAGTTTATATTTGTCAAGATTGCTCATCCACCCATCGCGGTCTTGGTGTCCACATTAGTTTTGTCAGATCGATCGTCCTGGACATATGGCAGTGGGAGCACTTGTGGTTAATGCGTGCAGGCGGTAACCAAGCTGCGCAAGAATTCTTTTCAAAACACGGCGTATCTGCATTGAATAAGGATGCTCTCAACAAATACACTTCAAAAACTGCACAGCAATACAAGAAGCAACTGGCGCAGCGGGCAAAGACTATGCAAGAAAGGTATGTATGAGTTATGAATGGACGAATGCTTTGGATGGTAGACTGATGTTTGATCATAGTCATAGTGTCGCCGAGGACCTGACCGAAGCAGAACCATCTCTGATCGATTTTTCAGGCTCGCCACCTGCGCCAAAGAATGGCACGACAACTTGGTCAAAGGAGGAGGAGGATTTCTTTAGTGGTTGGGAAAAATCAAAGGATAGCACAACAAATCCTCAGCAATCGAACAACCACACTGCTAAAGCGAAAGCAAATCTATCAACGGCCAGCCATACCCGACAGCAAAAGGCAAAGCCCATGAAATTAGGTGCTAGACGAAATGCTGACTTCAACTTTGAGGAGGCGCAGGCAAGAGAAAAGCAAGCATCGGTCATGGCGGAAGAGGTTGCAGCAACTGCCATATCTCAACCTACTCATACCTCTTCCAGACTTGCATATGCAGGCGATTTCAATCAAAACTCAAACAGTTCTTCCGCCGCGGCTATGCCAAGTTCCAAACAGAATGGGTCAACCAATGCACCACAGCGATTTGGAGGGTTTGGATTTGTTCCCGACGCCAATACCATGGCTAATGCACAGTCGGTTAATTTGCCTTCCAGAATCACCGGTATGGGTTCAACACCTGATGTGGATGAAGTGACCGCCGCACGAGATCGATTTACCAATGCCAAATCCATATCGTCCGATCAATACTTCCAACGAGGCAATTATGATCAAACCCTCTCTGCGGAAAACAGTGCCAAGCTTGCTCAGTTTCAGGGCTCCAACAGTATTTCTAGCGACCAATATTTTGGCCGCCCAGAGTTCACAGAATCGAGTCGTCGGATATCGTCTGAATTTGATGCCAGTGATTTGACGAAAAAGTTTCTCCGTGGCGCTAGTCGAGGTGCATCCAAGGTATGTATATTCTTTGGGGGCTTGCTTGTCAACGCATCGGCTAACCTCACATTTCCATACCAGCTGCAGCGCATGATTTCCGACTTGGAGGTAAATTAACCATCGTGCGTGTGTGGTGGAGGCGCGCTATACATCAAAAGGCATGCATGTATTAATCCATTTTTCACTCTGTGCAGCGACGATAATTTCAAGGGCTGATCCCTATGCCGCCACTCCTATAATCGTTCAACTTTTATACCCTAGACTCCTTCAGCTTCCATGTACATAATACAGCAAGAATGAAGACACGCCAACAGCAAGGCTTATATGTGTATGTGTGTGATGACATTTTGGATTGTATTGACAGCAATGTTTTGTCTTCTTAATCATATAAGATACATAAACATAAAGAATAAACATAAAGAAGTAAGGTAATAAAATAATTATTTATCTGGTAAATTCGTAAGCACCGCCAGTGACAAATCTGGCCTTGCGAGCGTTCTTTTGATAGGCGTTGATGGTGATGGTGAAGTTGACACCTTCATCAGCGTGCTTCTTCAAATCTCTCTGGTAGTACTCAATGTCCTTTCGTGAGAGCTTAAACTTGACGGTCTTCTCTTCGCCAACGGCAAGGTCAACTTTCTCGAAGGCACGGAGTCGGTATGCGTCAGGAGCATATCCAGGACGAATGGATTGGGTAGTGTAGAGAAGAACAGGCTCCTTGGCGGGATAAGAACCGTCGTTCTTGACCTTGACGGACACTTCAATGGATGAACCATCAAGCTCTAGGGTATTGGAGGACAATTCGATGTCAGAGTAGGTGATTTCAGAGTATCCGAAACCATAACCGAAGGGGAATTCAGGTGAGTAATAGGATTCTTCACCACCGTTGATGTTGAAGTAGTTGTAAACACCCTGCCAGTAGGTCACATTGCTTTGAGAGCCGTGCTTGGGATAGGTGAATGGCAATCGACCGCTGGGGTTGACTTCACCAAAGATGATTTCGGCAATGGCCAAACCACCCCATGAGCCTGGCAAGTAGGCATTCAAGATAGCAGAAGACAATTCAGGAATGTCCTTCAAGAGACGTGGTCGGACTTGGACAAGAACAGTAATGATATCGGCCTTGGAAGATTCCTTGATCAAACGAACAAGCTCAAGCTGACCTTCACTAGTGGTCAAGTCATCAATGTTACCACCAAACTCGGCGTAAGTGTTTTCACCAAGGGCAACAATGACCTTCTCAGCATCCTTGACGGCAGCAACAACTTGATCACGCTCTTCTTGAGTCCATTTGCCATCGATGTCAGGGCCGCGAACATATTCAGGGCGAGTGCCGGTGACTTGTTCGATACCATCCACGATGGTGATACCACGTCCACCATAGTACTCCTCATTACCAAGAGATCCTTGCCATCGAAGTGACCAACCTCCGTTTTGGAATGAGATGCTGTTACCAGCAGGACCGACCACAACCACCTTTTGTTCCTTCTTTAAGGGAAGAGCATTATCCTTGTTGACCAACAAGGTGACGGATTCACGAGCAGCATCGATGGCAAGTGCAACATCCTGCTTGGATCCGACAGTGGTGTGCAAAGACTTGTCAGCGTATGGCTGTTCGAACAAACCAACATCCTTCTTCAATTGAAGAACGCGAGCAGCGGCACTATCAATCTTGCTCTCTGGGATGCGACCAGTCTCAACCAAGTGCAAAAGAGCCTCAGAGAAGTTGCCATTGTCAGGAACCATGGACATATCCAAAGAAGTGTTCTTGACGGTTTGCCAGGTGGCATCATATTCACCCTTGGCGGTTTGGTGATCTTGATACAAACGCCAGAGATCACCCCAGTCAGTAACGATAAGCCCCTTAAAGCCAACGTGTTCTCTGAGAAGGGTTTCAACATAGAATTCAGATGTGGGAACAGGTTGACCATTGATATCGGAGAAAGACTCCATGGCAGAAGCAACACCTGCATCAGCTAGAGAGTACAACGGATTACCATTTCAGGTGAAACATCATCCTAGTACAGGTTATAGACAAAAACTTACTTGCGGCTTGGAAAGGAGGAACAAAGTACTCCAACAAAAAGTTGTCTGGGATCCAAGCAGAGCCACGGTCTTTGCCGTTGTTGGGCTTGCCATAGGCGATCCAGTGCTAAAGGAAGTCAGCGTTGGGATGTGTGTTTTTTGGGGTTTTTACCATCGCTGTATCTATGAATGCTTACCTTCATGCAGGCAGCAACGCGGTTGCGATCCTTCTTGTAGTTACCCTGCAACCCCTTGACGGAGGCAACAGCCATCTCACTGGTCAAATGAGGATCCTCACCAAAGTTTTCATAGTTCCTGATAAATAGGAGGAGAACAGAGCGAGTTAGAATAAGGCCCAATGAATTTTTTCCCACTCCGAAGTGGTTTGATTCTTACCTAGCCCAGATCTTTTCAACGTTCAAGTCAAGGCATGGACAGAAGATCCATGGAATACCGACAGCTCTAGTGTCCTTGGCAGCAATACGGCTGGATTCGTAAGCATGCTTGGGGTTGAAGGTGGCAGCAGTGGAAGTTGGTTGAGGGAACAAGACGGCACCGTTGACATAGTTGGCACCGTGGACAGAGTCCAAACCGTAAATCATAGGGATCTTGGGACCGTGCTCAAGAGCAACCTTCTGGATACTATCCACAATCTCAGTGAACCGCTCGGGAGAGTAGACCTGGTACTTTCCTCCGTGGTTACCGGGAGAATCCAAGAAGGAACCAACTTTCCATTCATCAACCCAGTATTCAACTTGCTTCAAATCCAAGAAACCATCCTTATCCATAAGCTTTCCGATTTCGATTTGAGTCATCTGACCAATCTTCTCCTTGAGTGTCAACTTGCTGATCATGTCAAGGATGTCGGCGTCGATTTCACCAGGCTTAGCGAAGCCTTCGATGGGAGCAGGCAACTCGTAGCTATCGACAGGGTTAATGGGTGTATCATCAAGAATTTGGAACTCGGCGTCTCCAAAAGCATAGGATGGAGCTTCTGAAGCCACGTTCGTTTCTGGTTCAAGCTGCTGGTTTGCCATGGTTGTTAGAGATGGTCAGAAATAGATGTAAAGACAAAAGCCTGGCTGGTTTTATAGTCTGATGTTCGCGTGGCAACGGTCTTATAGAGTTCATCCACACTCCGCATATGAGCACAAACGGGGAATTTTCCCGCCCAGCTTTTTGGGTTTCACACATAATCCCCGTCTGTTCACACCAATCCGACGAAGAAGGACTTGATAATCTGTTATTGAAATTTGTCTACGCATGTAAAGTGAAGGAGGTCAAAGCTAATAAAACCGGTGTTTTGCATCTGAGTATGTGGAAAAGCCGACTGGGGTAGTCAATTTTAAGGAAGAGTCACGCTGGGGACAACGTGCCTCAGGTCCACTACTGCATCCTAATACCACTACTATCCGCGGCTTAGCTCTAGTGACATCCAATGGCCATGCGCTCCCTCCATATTGTATAGCAACTACATGTGGTACATAGTCACGCCATGTACCCTGCTGCTTCCACTGGGAAACCCCCATTGCTTGTATTATCAAGCATACAATCAAAACTCTATCAGCTGTGCCCCATTCCATTTCAACCCTGACTGCGTAAAGCGATGTACCCGATAGTGATACTGAGTGTTTCCCTTTGTGTTTCGGCAAAGTGTGGGGTACGTGACATGTTCCCTGTTTTCCCAGCTTTATCGGTCATCGAATATACCGGCGACAACTACAATCGGATAAACGCCGGTCAGCCAACTCTATTCTTTACACGTTCGATTGGCTCACCTATTCTGGGTAATGTCTATACCAACGCTTTCATGTACATATTTCTTTTCTTTGTATTGTAAATTGAAGGTGGCCGTTCAAGGTCAAACCGGCCAATTTCGACCAAGATGTCGCTGCGGGAATACATATGTGTGACACTCTTTGCCAGAAAGAAGGCTGGAGGCAACGAATTGTATATGGGTTAATGTTGTTATCATGTGGCTCACGAAATACCAAAGCGTTTCGTTTTTGTCTTTATCCAATGTGTTCCACGATACCTTGGAGAGTTGGTATCCGCAAAGCGACAGCACAGGGAAATGCCAGTGGCTTAGCGCGAGACTGCCATTTCGTCCACAAAATTTCGGTTCATGTCAGTCAACGTTATGAAGCTTGATATCCTGCACCATGCCATTCCCGCCACCGGCCCAAAAGGCCATGACACAGCTCAATCGAGAAGCATTCAAGAGAACCATCAAAGTTTATGCTGTCCGAATTCCATCTGCTAAGGTCATGGCGTTCCAAAAACAGATTCGCAGGTCGGTAGTTGAAACAAACCCTTGCACACCGAACGACACTCACTAAAACCAGTGCCTTTTGCGCAAAAAAGTGATCTATTCAATCAGCCTAAGCTCAGGAATGTAGTGGATGATGGAGAATCAAAGGAAACGAGGCTAGTATTACTGCGGTCAGATGTCACAAGCCCAGGTAACAACACTTTTGATGCCATGACGGAGACGATCGTTTCATCCTGACGCGCCATATTACACTTTTTGAAGAATTGAAAGAAGTATCCGATGAAGGAAAAAAGATAATAGAGTCAGAAGGATTGGGAATTGCAGAGCATACTATAGATCTGCAATACGATTATTGGACTTCTGGTAATTTTTGCATATGTCATGGCGACCGAGGTCGATACATCGATTAACCAATATAGTAATACACATTTGTGTACGTAGAGGAGGTGCTTAGAGCTATATTACCCGACGAATTGACTGAAGTGCCCTCTGCATTTACGGCAGTCGGTCATATTGGTATGCTTTCCTCCCGCATACCGATGACAGAGTTGGACATGTCAATGTTAACACCACTGGTCTCTTTCTATCTTAGCACACATGAACTTAAGGGAAGAGTACTTGCCGTGGAAAAGTATTATTGGCCAGGTCATTTTGGATGTAAGTGTAGATGCTACTAATGAACTTAGGTGCATAACGAGAAATATGAGCTGATGGTGACTATCGTCGATTTACAGAAAAATAAGACCATCAAAACCGTTGTCAACAAATTGGATGCCATCGATACCACATTCCGATTCTTCAAGATGGAGATCTTGGCTGGTGAAAACAATATGATTGCAGAGGTTAAAGAAAGCGGCTGCCGTTTCCGCTTTGATTTCTCACAAGTTTACTGGAACAGCCGATTACATACCGAGCACGATAGATTGATCCAGCAATTTGCAAAGAATGAATATGTTTGTGAGTATTTGAAAAAAGATGATGCCAAATTGGAGTTATGGCTAACTCTGGAGATCATAGGTGACGTCTTCGCTGGTGTCGGTCCGTTCGCTTTGCCTGCCGCAAAGAAGGGATGCAATGTGTATGCAAATGATTTGAATCCAGTCTCATACAAGTGGATGATGGAGAACATAAAGCTGAACAAGGTAAGCTCATTCAATGTGATTGAGAAAGTGTAATGATCTGGCCTTTTGACTTGGATTGGCAGATCAAGGACAACCTCCATGCATACAACTTGGACGGAAGAGAGTTTATACATAAAGCTATTGCCGACCTCGATCTGGCCATGAATGCTGGCAACAAATGGAAGACGTTTGATCATTTTGTTATGAACCTCCCTGCCACTGCTATTGAATTCTTAGGTAAATTAGAGTTATATTCGGGCTCAGTTTGACAATCTTTGGATGTTCACCATATTTTCACTTTTCACAGATGCCTTCCGTGGCGCTTATAGATCTAAGAAATCCATCTATGAACAGTCAGGATCCCCCAAACTACCTATGGTACACTGTCATTGCTTTTCTAAAAGTCCAACCCCTAATATTGACATTATGGAGGTAAGTTATTTGCGATGCGACAATGAAATCATCAGCAGTGAATAGCGTTGACTAATAAGCTATCAGCGCATTCAACATGCTACTGGAGAGCCAGTGGATGCAGCATCAACTTTTGTACATTGGGTTCGCAAGGTAGCACCTAACAAGGACATGTACTGTGTCTCGTTCCGCTTGACGCCAGACATGATATTTGCAGAAACAAGGTCAGCTTGAATAAGAGAGGAATTTTGGCGACAATAGAGAGAGTGTAATTAAATAATCGCATGTGCCCTGGTACATTTTCTTCACGATAGTTTGAAGCGCAGGGAATCAGGTAGTGGATCACCCAATTTAGAGACCAAAAAACCCAAGTTTGAAGAAGGTAGCGGATCGAAGGAATAAAATTTTAAAGCGTTGAATATGCTACAATAGACGGCGTGCTATTAAGATGAATAAAACGATGTAACTATGATAAGCTTTTAGCACTGCTTCAGAGAAGCTTGTTAGAACGTTCTTATTATTGTACCAGCAACTAAGCAGTCACTTGGTTCAAGCGGAAAAAAATCGATCTCCCAATCTCTTTGCATTCTTAACCACCATGGCAGCTAAATCAACGTCAGCATCACAACCAGAAGCTTCGCAAAATGGAAAGAAGAACGTAAAAGCAGAAAAGCCTGTTGCAAACAAGCAGGATGCCGATGATGAGGCTGAAGACGAGCCAGTGGAAAAGGGTGCCAAGGGTGAAGCCGTCAAGGACATGCGAAATGTTACCCGGTACTTTGAGGAGCAAGCAGAACGAAGTGTGGATGCCGATAAGATCCAAAAGGTACGAGCCAGAGACTATGCGCCGTCTTCTCTTTGATTCAATCACGGCATATTGACTGTTTGCAATTGTCCCTTTTACTTGTTTATTACTAGGCTCTCAAGACGCTGCAGGAAGAAGCCATAGCCCACAAGGTCGCTATTGCGTATGTATACCCGAATTTGATTACTTTAATTAAATGATACGCAAGCAGCAAATTCTCAATTGTACTTATCAACTCTTTCCCCTGACAGCCGAAAGCAACAGATCGATAGAAGCAACATTAGTAAAGAAAACACCGATCTTATCGTTGCTGAATTGAACGTTCCTAAGCTCGTCGCAGAAAAGGCCCTGCTTGACAACAACAACGATGTGCGAGCGGCTCTTACCCAACTTATCACCCAATGATGCTTTTCTAACGAGCATTCTCAACTGTATCAAAATCACCTTAACTGACCAAGGTATAGATCAAAAGCACCATGAAAAATAAAATACAAAGTTACATTTACGCTCTTTATGTCGCCATGATATTGGAGGTCATCATCCAAGTTTTGTTGTCACAACTGCAATTGCGGCTAGTCAGAGCAAAATGGAACTAAAAAATATGAATAGACCAATTTTACATTCGACTCAACGGAAAAATGGAGCGTTATCCAAAGTTCTGTCGTTGCAATGTGTGCTATGCATCTCCTCCTCTACGGATACGTCGCCCAGTTAATGGGCTCCTACACGCCATGGAATCACATATTGACTCCTTTTTCGAGCGTGTCAGGCATTTGAAAATTCCTGTCCTCTAAGGAGGGTCGATCGACCTGGTCGGGAGGAGTGCTTAACACACAGTTGAATATACCAGTTATAAAAAAAAAAAAAAAGAAGGGGTGTTCAGATGTGAAAATTCACACCTTCCAAAGGCCTTTTGTCAGTGTCCCCTTCTATAACGCCCCTGAGTCCTTGTCCTCCCTTCTTACCAAAATGTTTCACGCTTCCTGCTCACCTATCGCTTAACCTTTCCTTTCCCCAGCCTTTTTTCTTTCTCTTCGCTTTTCATCTTGCGTCCTCTCCTTTCTGAACAAAAAAGCGATGCCAACGCCTTCTTTGATGATCAAGACTCAGCTAAAGGATATCCCTCCATGGCAAGCTAGCGAAGACAGCGACAACGAAGAAGATCAGTTATACCACCCACAATCAGCATGTAATGATCAATATGAATATGAAGAAGACGATATCATGTTAGACCATGCCTCCTCTATGACCTCTTCTCCAAGTATCCCCGATGAAAACATTGACTTTGATTCAGTCTATGCTTTGCATGCTTTTGTTGCCACAGTCGAAGGTCAGGCTACAGCAAACAAAGGCGACGCTCTACTGCTAATGGAAGATGAAAATACATATTGGTGGCTAGTTGAGGTCCTTCACAGCGGAGAAATAGGCTATATTCCTGCCGAGAACATTGAGGTAGGGCCTACCCCCACGACTTTCATCACAGATCACCGCTTTGTTTCTTATCTTTTCATGTAGACACCTTACGAGAGACTAGCAAGATTAAACAAGCACAGAAATGTTGATATAACCACGCCTATTGAAGAGGATTTTGAATTGCAACACAAAAGCTCTGCCATGTCAATCTTGTCTCGAAAGCAGTCAAAGAACTTATTTGTTGAATTCGGCCCTCCTTGTATAGTCGAATTTGAACCAGAAACTGAAGAAGATGAAGAATACGATGGCGATGATGATGAATATCAGTGGGAGGATATGGATGAAAGCCATCGGTACTATGAAGAAGAGGAGTATGAAGAAGATTATCAAGAAGATTATCAAGCTTATGATGATATGAATAATTACGAGGAACAGTTGGAGTATCAGCCGGAAAAAGTACGAAATTTATTACATGAACGCATCAAGGATAGGAAGTTAGAGGAGAAGCAGAGGAACGAGATCCATCAAGCCATTAATGAAAGCCACAACATATCTGTTATTGAAAGCACGGAGACAGACAGCGACACATCGTCTGATGAAGAAGAGATGGCACTTGTGGCGCAACATCAGAGCTCTAGAGCCTCGTTCGATCATACCATAACCCCCCGCCAAGCTTTAGTTCGACCTATACCGGCTGCACGACTGGTGGATCCAAAGGTAGTTCGCTCCTCTCTTGAAATTACAGAAGTCGAACCAGCGACAAGTAAATCGGTCAAAAGGGACGCTATGACGCGCAGCCGCAGCAAAGACAGCATTCAGTCTTACAGCCAACAATTGAATGTTCTTCGAATATTTGCTGGTAATATAAGGCAGGGCACAGGATTCAAAACCGTCATGGTGAATCAGAATACCACGGCACAGGAGCTAGTCAAACAAGCAATGGTTAAATTTCATATTGAAGAGCTCGAATCCGGTGCTGCTAATCAGACTGAATATTACGCGACAGTGAAAGGAATCGATGGCCGTGAGTTTTTTTTTTTTTTTTTTGGAAAAATTGCCAACATCCACTGCTTAAATCAAGCTTTAATCAATCCTATACTAAACTTCTGCTAACGCTTCTATGTAGATGAATCGACATTGGATCCAGAAGATAAACCACTTTCCATCTACCAAACTCTCACAGCTCATTTAACGACCCCTATGCCATCAGTAGAGCACATTAAGAGACTGTCTAATACTCAGGTCCATGTCACCAGACTTGGTGTTATGGACAAGGATAAATGCCCAAATGGCAATGGTCATTTCGGAGAGGACTCAGTTATTCGATTCTATCTTCATCGACGCACCAAGAGAAATAGTGAGAGAATCGAACAAATGTATATTAAAATCTCGCTTTTCCTCGAAAATGTCGAACCCCATACACCACCTGCCAAACCGACTACAGGGTTCTCGCTCACAAATCGAAAGAAAAAATATCAGGCTACCATGACAGAGGATGCTAATCGAGTCGACAAGATCATTTGTGTCAACATGAATGATCTGGTCAGCGAGGTCGTATATCTTGCTTTGGACAAGTTTCATATTACGAATGGTGTGCCTGATGGTCCACAAGAGAACGGTTATATTCCCGAAGACTTGGTGAGATATCGTTTGTTGGTACAAAGTCAAGGTTCAGGTCAGTGTCTGGAATACTTCTATCCGTCATGCGCGCTATTTTTGTGAAATTTTAACTTTAAGGGAAATGAATAGAGGTGGAGCTTAATTATCGCGATAACATGCATGCCATCATCGAAAGTCATAGATTGACTAGTAGACAACAGGGCCATTTGGCGTTCATCCTGCGTAAGGTGACGGAGCCGGTCAAATCCAGTACATTCTCCAAGCGGCACTCTTCTCTTCGCATTCGTACTGGTAATAGTAGCAACTCTGATAGTAATCTCCTTCTTTCACCGGGTTTGGAGCGACAAAGAAGACCGAGCATTCTCGATATGCTGGTGGATTCTCCTAAGGAGAGCAACACTAGCATGTACGATATGCAGGAATCGCCCAAGTCGTCACCAAAATCATCACCAAAGTCATCTGAAAAACCGCCGTTACCGGAAGATGCTCAACGAAACACGGTTGATAAAAAGTACAGCAACTCCAGCCATTTGATCAGTGACATGTCAGAGAGCCGAAAATCCAGCCTTGCCTCACTATTGTCAGGAGAGCATCCCTATAAATCTGTTCGAAGCGCATCTACCACGCCCACAAGCCCACTAGATTTCTCAACCGATCGCTCACGGCAAATATCATTAGCTTCCTTGACATCGTCGTCATCCATCGTGTCCGAAGACGCTTCAAAGAGTGCCTCTGCACAAGCTTTGGGAGTGTCTGACCACACCACAGTGGAGAGAAGAGATAAAACCTTTACCTTGTCTTTCCGAAAAATTGTACCCTGGACTGGTAAATCCAAAAGACATGATGCAGCTCATGGAAACGCAACTAGTCAGCTACAAGACACTGAAGAGAATAGATTCAACCAAAGTGGTAGCCACGCGAGACCGCTCCGATCGACACAAATGGTCGATGGATCAAATGAACGTGTCTTTTTCCAGTCAACTAGCTACCAAGATATATCACCTAATTCTGAAAAGGCCAGCAGACCCAAACTAAGTACCGCTTCAAGTGCAACTGCCAAGCTATGCGAGCCACCGGCAACGATGGAGGACAAGGCCAAGGTCGGGGACGTCAAAGTTTGTAAACCAAGCAAATCAGCTGATGATGACTGTAACAGTTACGCTACCTATGCGAAATGGTTAAACAACCTTCCGTCTACTGATAATAACAGCGCTACTGTTGAAGAAATCGTTCCTGCGAAGGCATCTGCGTCTGATTCGATCTACCCAGACAAGTATAATGGTACAGCTGCTCCGATGAAAAAGGAGTTTAAATCCATACATGTTACACCCAGAAGCACAAAAGCTAATCCATCACCTGCAGCTTCTGCTCCAACTGAGCCACCCGTTAGTCATATAGCACCATCACCAAGCGCCAAAGGCGAGCAAGTGCATACACCTGAGCTTGGCGACCTTTCATACTTGATCACAAATGGCATTGGGTTCTTGGAGAACAAGGAGAGCTCCAAATGGGATGATGATGGTGGTTATCAATTTCATCCTTGGAACCGTCCAAAATCCAAGTGCTTATCAGGCGGTGATACCATGGCGGCTATGGAAGACGTTGAAAGTCTATCTATAGGCGAAACTTCCATCAACCTAGACAGCTCTCATGTTCCTCAAGAAAGTACATCTAGCTGTCTAGCATCCGCCTATGCCAAGAACGGTCCTGTCGTCGAGGCCAAAGATATGGAGCAGGTAAAACATTTGAATTCAATTTGTGAAGCAGTACGCGCACCTCCATGCTAATTCTATGTACTTCCTTCCTAGGAACTGGCTCGAATTGTTGCCGCTCATATTGTCTTTTAAGCCCATCCACATACATTCCTTTTAATCTAGGTTGTCACTTAAATTTGTGATATTTTAACTCGAGCTTCCCCTCCTTATTATTACTTCTCGCGAAAGCGCATTGATTCTAGAGAAAATACAAACTATGTACAGAGTAAATGAAACATCATATAAACAAGCACATGCATCCCATGCACATCTATTGCCCTTTATAAAGGCCCGAAGGATAAAACAAGGAATAGCATATCTAGACCATTTCCAAAGAATCAAAACGACGATCCTCGTCGTCGGTGAGATCGTTCTCATCCATGAGCGCTCGCTGATATTCTGCTTCGTGCAGACCGCCTCTCCGCCGCTTCCTTTCCTGCCATGACGTCCATGCATAATCGGATCCACAAGCTAGCAGAATACCGATACATGAGCCCACCAAATTGGCTACAATATCATACCCGTCGAACGTTCGATACTGTAATTAAAATCACGTTAGGGCGAGTCCAAGCTAGGGGCGGAGGTGTAGACTAAAATTACCGGTAATAAGCCTTGTATGAATTCACTGCCGAACGACATTATGAGCATAGCAACCGCTGATAAGCCGAGATTCTTCTTGTAGTCCAAGTTCCAGACCCAGTATATAGTGAATGAGAAGATGCCAAAGCATGTCGAATGAAGGAGCTTGTCGTTAATGTGGTCTAGCGATATTGGAGCAAAACCCAATATAGCCATCAACACCAAAAGGATCACCAAAACGACGAGAACGCGCATCCGCATCTTGAATGCTGGCATGCGGATGGGCATGATGGGTTTGACAAAAAAAAAAAAGGGAAAGAAACGTTTGGCAGGAGTTCCATATTTCATGCGGCACGTCAATTTATAATGCTGATTTTTATAAAGTTAAATTATGCTATCTCAGTCGCCTTTACACAGCTGATCTCCAGGTGCGGTCAATCCACTTTGGAATGCCTTTGAAAACAGTGGAAAGGTTCCATAGCGATTCGCCTTCAGCGGTGGTTCCAAGATGCTCGGACGACTCACGCAAACTGGCGTTGTAGCCTGGGCCATAGCTTCCAAATTCAGCCTACGTACAAGCGCCTATATTAGCCAACGTCCGCTGTATATTCATAGCATTGATACAGATAACTTACGTAATACACAGTCGACATATTTAAGGTTGTAGGAAGCCAAGGGATGAAGCCGTTTGGCTGGATATGGTCTCCCATGTAACAGCCCTCAAAAACAGTTCGGCTCTAATGTGGATCAATAAAAATAATAAGTATCGGTGCGATTCAGCTCAACACACACTCTCCTCACTTACCATATTGTTCCAAGGTCGGCCCAAAGCACACTTGCCAACAATATTTAGAGTAGCGTTTGCATCAGGCGACTTATCAAAAACATGCGTTTTAGTGTCGACATACAACTCATTTTTTTTTTACACCGTACTCCCTTACCTTGACAAGTTGACTGTTGTGCACATACAGGCCATAAGTGTTGTTGTAAACACCAGCATATCCATCAGGGGTACCCTTCCAGGCAGTAATACCGCCACCCGCTCCACGGGAAGCGATGGTAGAGTTCTCAATGTATCTACGTTCGGGATCAGTCAGCACAAGACACGGTACAGGAATAACACGGGTAGCATGATAAATGACTTACAGAGTACCAAAACCAAACAGGAAGTCGGTTTGTCCAGCAACCTCGCATCCTTCAAAATATACTGAAGCAAATCGTCCAGCATAGATGGTATCCTGATAAGAACGGAAAGCACAACCGTACTAAGGACCCCAAAAGTAACGTCAGTGTTCTCCTTCTCTCGCTATTTCTCACCATTTTCAATTACAACTTACGAAACTGGCATTGGCATAACTAACGCCAAGAGCAAGGGCCTGACCAGCAGAGTAATTGGCATATCTGTTCTCAATGTTCAGGTTGTAGGCCTTGAAGTCTGGAGATCCCCAAGTGTCATTCACAATCGGAGCTCCGTAGAATCCGGCGCCGATCAATGCAGCGGCACGGTTTGGTGCAACAGTAAATGTTACGGTGTCGGCGTCATCGGCTCCAACAGGGAGCATTGGAATAGCAGATGAGTTCCAGATAGTGACCAAGTTGGCGGACCAATTACCTGGCTGCGAAGTTTGTCCTAGCAACGTTAAAGATCCATGGCTTGTGACGTTGATCACTTCGTGGTATACACCACTTCCAATGAGAATGGTGGCTTCCTTCTTGTGGGCAACAGAATCAATGGCAGCCTGGACTGATCGAAACTTGGCCTTCTTATCAGTACCAGATACATACACAGTGCCTCCAGGACATCCCTCGAGCGGATTTTGGTGAACGGATTTAATAGCTTGACAGGTCTCGTACTGATACGAGAAGCCTCCTGAATGGTGGTGACTTGCAGGAGGCTTGGCAGCAACAGCCTGGAAACCAAGGAATAGAGCAACGCAAGTGGCCAATAGCTTCATGGTGTAAATGCGGCAATGGTAAGATTATAGACGAGCGTATTTATGTTTGCAAAAGTGATTATGTACTCTCGCAAAAACGGATATTAGCAAGGCTTTATTGACCCGGTACGACCGTTACTCAAATTACTAGCGATGGTTACTTCAGTGGCTTTACTACTCCGGGGTAAACCTGGAGAAATTTCACCCCACAATTTTCCGACTTCCTGGTCGCACCACCTAGCATGCCCAATGACAAATGAATTACTACTTATTAGTCTAAGGTAAAGCATATTTTTTTCATTCACAAGTTCTTCATCCTCTTTAATGCATAAACAACAACTGTTTAGGCTTGTACCATTCCTTCTCCTCGCTGGTCATGCATTGGCAAAGCCAGTTGGTAGACCTGAAAAGTTTGACTGGAAGAAAAACGAAGTAGTCTTCGCATTTGGTGACTCCTACACCTATACTCAAGGAGAATTAGGCTTTACCAACTATTCGTGGAATACGTTTCAGCATCTTGATAAGCATGGAAATGTTATAGTGGGTGAAGATCCCATTATCTTGAATGCGGTGAGTACCTTGACCTAAAATACCTGTGGCTGTATGGTAAGCAACTAATTCACTGGACATTGAAAGACTTCGGCTGGTGGACCAAACTGGATCGAGGATGTTACTGGCTGCTATTCTGGTCTTCCATCCAAGTGCAAACACTCTCTTTACAACATTGCCTTTGCCGGTGCGGATATCGATCCCACCAAGTAAGTGGAAACTTCTAAACAGCTCTCTATTGTGCTTGGGAGCGATTTCACTAAGTCATTTCGTAACAGGATTGCTCTTCATCACAACTTCTCCATTGACTATGTCACTCAAATTGACCAATGGTTTACTTACGTTCAACCCAAAATTCACTACAAGTCCTCCAACACTCTTGCTGCTTCCTTCATTGGTATCAATGATGTTAGCGATACCTCAAAGTGGACAAACGTTTCCTTCCCCGCGTTTTTCGATGGGTTGATTTCATCGGTATTTGATGGTCTGGTAAGTCTTTGTGAATGTAATGAAGATGTCCCATTAAAGTGTCTCACACATGAACTATAGGAGCGCCTCCACTCTGCTGGAATCAAATCTTTCCTAGTTCTCAATGTACCTCCTGTTGATCATGCACCTGGTTCAGGCGGAAAAGCGGCATTGGCAGCGAACGTTGCTACTTATAATTCAATCTTGGCCAATTACACATCTGCGTTCGCTGCGAACCATACCGATTCAAACGTCTTTTACTTTGATACCTATGCCTATTTGATGACGATCTTGAACGATGCGTCCACTTATGGGTTCAAGAACATCACTTCTTTCTGTCCCCGCTATGATGCCCCGGATTTCAACACCAATTATGCAGCTTACGGATGTTTAGCTCCCTACGAGTACTTTTGGTTCAACTCTGGGCATATTACTTATCCTGTGCATAAGCTTATGGCTGGACAAATTTCTGAAATGCTTGAAAAAGGCGCAACAGTATAAAGTAGTATAGAGTAATTCAGTTAATGAAATTGACATGCTCTCCATATAAACAAACAATAAATCAGTCGATCGGTATTTATTACACTCCATTTTTCTGAAGTTGATTTTTTCAGTCTTGGTTTTTGCACTCTCTTTTTCTTTTCTTCATTAGTGTGTTCCTTGTATGCCTGTTACTGCGCTTTCTTCCTATTCCACAAAATTTAAAGCCTTACCTTACGGGCGAAGCCGATTAATCTCCAGTGGGAACATGCCTCGAGAGTGCGGCGATGGGTTACACAACTTAAATTTCCTCAGTTCCGACTTCATCGATTTTCCCTCGAGTGGGTGAGTAGATTCGCACCGTGGTTAAGCTTCGTCCTTTCCTCTTTACCGGGCATTTTTAATGCTTCTATTCTCCTTGTCCCCACACTTGCCTGCCTACCCCGGAAAATTTTCTCTTGCCACAAAACTTCCGCTTCCCCGCAACTGTTCATTACATTTAACTCTCGTACGACATTCTTCATGTAATATAAGTAAGGGCATTCAGTGACATTTCGTAGTTCTTCAGTTCATCACAATCATGCTTTTCAAGGCTTGGTCATCTCTCGTGGTCGCAGTTGCTTCCTTGTCGGTTGCTTCCGCTCTTCGTCATGTTCCCAATCTCCCTGCTCCGGCCATCAGCCATCTCTCCAAAAACAAGCACCATTACCCCCAACGCCCACCCTATACCCGTGGTCATGGAAAGACATGCACTCTCACTCCCAAGGGCCATGGAGCTGATGATGCCCCTAATATTCTTGCTGCGGCTCACAAGTGCAACAACGGTGGTAAGGTCGTTCTGCCCGCCGGAAAGAATTTCACTATTGGATCACCTTTGGACTTGACTTTCTTGAAAAACGTCGATCTCGAGTTTGCTGGACGCATCACTTTCACCAACGATACCGACTTTTGGCAGAACAACAGTTATTACTTGACTTACCAGAATGCCTCTACCTTCTGGCTCATTGGTGGTGAAAACACTAACATTTATGGTGGCGGTGTCATCGATGGTAACGGTCAGCCATGGTATGATCTGTATGCCAAGAACCCATTGGTGTTGCGTCCCATCTTGTTTGTAATCTACGGTGCTCGTGGTGGATCTGCCAAGGATCTTTCACTTATCAACTCTCCTCAATGGTTCAACTTCATCGCTAACTCTTCCGATTTCGTCTATGATGGACTTCATATTGCCGGAAAATCCGTCTCAAGTAATGTTGCAAAGAATACTGATGGATGGGATATCTACCGCAGTGATGGTATTACCATCACTAACTCTGTTATCTACAATGGTGATGACTGGTAAGGTGGAAGTGTTGGTACGAGTGGATGGATTTGGGTCAATAGCTAAAATTTTCCGTATTTTGCACTCCTCTTCTTTAGCGTTTCCTTCAAGCCAAATTCCACCAACATTTACGTCTCCAACTTGTATTGCAATGGATCTCATGGTATCTCCGTTGGTTCTCTTGGCCAATACCCTGCTGAGTACGACATTGTCGAGAACGTTTACTCGTACAACATCTCTATGAACTACGCTTCCGATGGTGCGCGAGTCAAGGTCTGGCCCGGTAATGCGGCTGCTATGTCAACCGATCTCCAAGGAGGCGGTGGTGCAGGCTATGTCAAGAACATTACTTTCGATACCTTCTATCTGAACTCTGTTGACTATGCTATTGAATTGACCCAGTGCTACGGTCAAAACAACGCCAGCTTGTGTGTTCAAGCTCCCAGCAAGATGAAATTGACTGACATCAACTTTAACAACTTTTATGGAACTACTAGCGGTGTTCGCAAGGCCGTCGTGGCCACCATTATTTGCTCCGTTGAAAGCATGTGCTCAAACATCGAGGCTTCTAATATTAACGTTACATCGCCCGCAAAGTATGGTACTTCTCAGTACATCTGTACCAGAGTAGACACTAGCGACCTTCACATCCCCTGCACTAGCTCATAAGAGTTAGTTGAACGGAAGGATGGCTGGGCCGCTTCCAAAGTGCATTACTTATTAAAAAATAAAAGGACGTCATTATAGGCTTTCTAATTTTTATGTGTGTAGTGATGAGCTTGTGTACTACCAAGTATGTTTGTATGCTATAATTTGGGTATCCATTACAGCATCGAAAAGTTGTGAGGATGATTCCACACTTGACATGTTTACTTTGTATATGTAGCCTACCTTGTTTTACACAATATAGTAGTTGAAGCAATCTTTCATTGTTACTCACTAAATTGCTACACTCCTAAGTTATACTAGGAAGAGCCTCAACAAATTACTTGCGTCTTTATCTTTAGTTGAGCAATTTTCCATATCATAACTTCATAAGGCTTCAAAAATTTTCTTATGGCGAAGGACGTTCCCATATATTCTTTCAGATGATTATATTTTCCCACCACTCACGCCCACCTTAACCGTTTATTCGCTCCATGACCATTGCAAGTAATTGCGGCAGACATTCCTCCGTCAAAATTTAATCAACACCAGTGGAGTCACAGTTAGCTCTCCATGATTCACCAACAGTTGTTATTGAACAATTTCCATAGTTTCGATGTAGCTGCCCATGCAAGTCGAATTACTCGTCAATGGCTTGTTAAAGCTGTGAACTGCCCGCGTCATGATTTAGCACCGAGATCTCTTGAGTGCAAGCTAAGATTGTCTGTTGTATTCATTTGTTTATATTGTAAAAATTAAAGTAAATTTTAAGAAGCTTTGGTCATCAATGAGTGCTAAATAATCCATTTATACTACTGAGCCACAGCAAAGGTATGAATCTGACGGACAAACGCCAGAAGTACCCGCTAATATGCCTTTATTTGGAGAGTTCCATTAGTTGCACCAAGCGGCATCATAAATCGAGTTAGGCTCCATGATACAGCAAAGATAGAGGTGCAGTGGCTTTAGCAGTGTTGATCTTTCTGCGCCTCACTCATGGTATCCCCTCCCAGCATCATCTATACTTGAATATCTTCCAATAAAAAATATAGGATTATAGTAAAGCATCGTGCCTGTACGGCCCTCATAGCTGTATCGACAGTGCATGCTCTTAGTTTGTCATATCGAAATAAGTGTGCTAGGTTGATTTTCAGCCACAACATTTCAAGTTGAGAGCTTACAAAAATCAGGTGTAGGTTTACCCGACAGGCTTCGCCATACCATGAAGGTAACACCATGCTCCCCAACAATCTGTTTACCCAAAATAATGGGGTATGAGCATAGCAGAAAACCTCCAAAAAAGCCATGGTTTGTCTTCACAAGAAGAAAATTTAATAGCTACAACAGGCGCATGCATAACTAGCCACCACCTCCCAACGTAAATGATCGGAAGATCATAGAGACCCAAAAAAACTGCAACTTGTAAATTTAGGGTTTGTTCTTGTACACATAACCAGTCATGGATTAAGTGATGTATGGAAACAAACTGGTCCTAAGGTTTACTGCAGTGGAATTTTGTGTACCTATCTAATTATAGCCAAACTACTTTCAAAACTAAGATGCTCCACAGAAGGCAAATTATCTGCCTCGCATGGGGATGCGATGGCGAAGATCCTATCTATATATGCCAATTTAATTATTGGCATATGCTCCGGCACTTGCTTTGCTCGACTGACCAGCTTACACAGCTACCGTGACTATCCCATGACAGATGTAAACCGCAAAAACATAATAACCAGGGCTGTGTATATCTAGACAGGTCGCTTCCGGGAACGGACCTATTACCCGAGTTCTCAAATTGAACGTGTAACCGATCTTCCCGTACTCCAAAATATAAATTGAAAAGGGCTTGATGTCGACTGTATACTCAGCCACATCTGTTATAATTTCTAGACGCAGCTCTAGGAAATCGCATATCTCAGAATTAGAAACGCTAGAGCTAAATTCAAGTAAAGTTCGCATAATGGACGTAGTCCTTCGTTTTCTTTATTATCCACTTTTGTATAAATTACCAATAGGAGGCGTTAAAACCGCATTCGGTCAATGATACTTCAATGCATAGGTGCGATTGCAGATGGCTTGCAAAGGCGACAGAACTCCTTCAAGAGACGAAAGCTAGAATGGTTGCATCACATGTTTCCTACGATGCTGAAAGCAACTACGTAAAGCATAAGCAATGCCGTGGAGGTGCGCACCAAAGTAGAAGATCCAGAGCTTGGGGTTGAAGATCCAGAACTTGGGGTTGAAGATCCGGCACTCACAGTTGCCTGGGTACTAGATCCTGTTGCTGAGGTTGAAGAGTTGGATGTCGCATCAACTGCCTGGCAAGTGCATGTTCCAGTCCCTGTCACCTTCTGACTGCCAACTGCAGTGGTGATATTCCACGTTGAGCCATCACAAGTTAAAGTCTGCTTAATATTGTTGATTTCCGTGAAAGGACATTGATTGTATTCATCGCAGTCTGCTTGGAAGCTTTCGTTGGTCAGAGTAGCAGTGCATCCGGCAGAGGTCATGGTTCCTGATACGATGCAGTTGAATGAGGCATTTTGAGATTGAATAGAAGGACCCCAGCTGCATCCTGGAGAGGTGGTAATAGTCATCTTTTATCAGGAAATGTTTTATAAACTGGTAGTAATGGAAAAGGTCCATATTTATAGACATGCATAGTTTAACTTTTTTTTTTTTTCAAAGTGGTTGTGTTATTTTCTACTGTAGGCAATTTGAGGCTGAGCAAAGGTCGTGAATATTTTGCTGCCATCTTTGAACGCAAAAACTATCTGCCATAGTGTGACCTATAATCTTATACAACACTGCGCACAAAAACACATGCGAACTTCTCAAACAAGCTGTGATAGCTTCAGACTATACGTCGGTTCTTGAAGCCAGGGGTGGCAACTGGTCACAGTATGAATAAAAGCTGGTTTGGTGGGCCTGCTGGTGTTGTTCAAGCTTTCAAGTTTTATGTGCTGAAACCTATCGTTACCATAGACGCAAATAATAGGGCTTAGAGGATAATGTCATGTGAATGAATTGATAACATGAAACGACGATGTATTTCCACTGCTCAGTAATAATTCAGCCAAATCTCTCAGCTACATTAATCTCAACGTAAATCCAGGCTGCAGAATTGAAAAATACCAGAGCAAAGAAAATTGTAGATAGTTAACACTGCATTTATAATAAAGGCAACCTACCAAGAACCGGCCCATATCCCATCCAATCAAAAAACGCAAGTACAGAAAGGGTCATACTCTTTCCGACCTTCTCAAGGTCAACAATTTGAAGGCACTATGTACGCTAAAGCCGCACCAGAAGAAACGATATGATCCAACGGAAATTATGGATTTGGAAGATTTCTCTTAAACGCTTGATGCAATTTACGCCATTATATGAGATTCAGTTGGCTCAATTTGCCGTCGCTTCCTATTAACTACCCTGTTTCAAGCGATATCTTGAACCTCAACATGACCGCCATTCGTTCGTCAGAGCTTTGGCCATCAATGAGTGCTAAACAATCCAGTTATGCTACTGAGCCACAGCAATGTTATGAATCTGACGGACAAACGCCAGAAGTACCCGCTAACATGCCTTTATTTGGAGAGTTCCATTAGTTGCACCAAGCGGCATCATAAATCGAGTTAGGCTCCATCATACAGGATAGAGGTGCAGCGACTTTAGCAGTTTTTATCTTTCTGCGCCTCACTCATGGTATCCCCTCACAGTATCATCTATGCTTGAATATCTTCCAATAAAGAATATAGAATAATAGTAAAGCATTGTGCCTGTACGGCCCTCATAGCTGTATCGACAGTGCATGCTCTTAGTTTGTCATATCGAAATAAGTGTGCTAGGTTGATTTTCAGCCACAACATTTCAAGTTGAGAGCTTACAAAAATCAGGTGTAGGTTTACCCGACAGGCTTCGCCATACCATGAAGGTAACACCATGCTCCCCAACAACCTGTTTACCAAAAATAATGGGGTATGAGCATAGCAGAAAACCTCCAAAAAGCCGTGGTTTGTCTTCATAATAAAAAAAATTTAATAGCTACAACAGGCGCATACATAAAGCTAGCCACCTCTTCCCGATGTACGTTGTTGCCAAAGTGATTGTAGAGACCCACAAAAATAATGCAGCTTGTTGTTTTATGTTCAGTCACACATACCCAGCCATGATTCAAATGATTTATGGGACAAAACTGGGTCCAAGGTTCACTGCAATGAAATATTGCGTACCAAGCTAATTATAGCTATATTACTCACAAACGAAGATGTTGCCACAGAAGGCAGATAGTCTGCCTCGCATGGGGATGCGGCAAACTCAGAGGCGAAAATCTTATCTAAATGTGTCAATCATCATTGTCATATGGTGCGGCGATTACAGTGCTCCAATCCACACCCGGTTTACTTTTACTAATTGCACAGCTACCGTTTGCATCCTTTGTGGATTCAAATCGCAAAAACCTAATAACTAGGGCTGTACATACCTAGAAAGATAGCTGTACGTTTTGCTTTCATGAGCGGGTCTATTGCCCGAGAGCTTCTGGACTCTCAAACTTAACTACAACGAGTAAGCAATGTACTCGTACCCCAAAATACAAGTTTAAATGGGCCTAGATGTCGCTGTATACTCAGACACATCTGTTATTATTCTGAAACTCGGCTCTAGGGAATCATCTATCTTCGGAATTAGAAGCATTCAAATCAAGAATTAAATTCATGTAAAGTTCGGACAATACAGCTTGTCCATCTTTTTACTTTTATTATCCATTTTTGTATAAATTAACAATAAGGTGGCGTTGAAGCCGTACACTTCGATGCTATGTATGGTTGGTAATGTTATAGTTGGGCTTGCAAAGGCAACTGAACTTCTTCAAAAAGAAGAACGGTTCTTTCTAGCATCGTTACGTCAAAGATTTCCTGCGATGTTGAAAGCAACTACGCAAAGCATAAGCAAGACCGTTGAGGTGCGCAACATAGTAGAAGATCCAGAACTCGGAGTTGGCGGTATATTGGGCCCTGTTGTCGAGGCGGAAGGAACGGCCGCCACATTAAGTACTTGACAAGTGCAGGATCCAGTTTCCGTCAAGGTCTGGCCGTTGGTGGAAGTGGTAGTCGTCCACGAAGAACCATCACATTTTAAATTCTGCGCAATACCATCGATTTCCGTGAAAGAACATTGATTGTTTCCATCGCAGTATGTTTGGAAGCTTTCGTTAGTCATTGTTATTGTGCATCCGGAATAGGTGATGGTTGCTGTTATCATGCAGCTGGACGTACCAGCTTGAGACTGAGCAGTCGGACTCCAGTTGCATCCTGGCGAGGTGGTAATAGTCATCTTCTATCAAGAACGTTATAAAATCTAGTAGTAGTTAAAGGGCCAAATCATATACTCGGCATAGCTTAACTTTTGTTGGAAGGAAAAAGGGAAGTGGTTATGTCATTTCCACTGTAGGCAATTTGGGCTGAGCAAGGTCGTACAGGGGTTTTCCAAATACTCTTCTGATGAAGCTGCGATCTTTCAACACAAACACAAACGCCTTAGGAAGACCAGTAATTACTTATAACGCTGCGTACAAAAACACATACTAAATTTTCAAAGAATCTGTGATAGCTTCAGACGTTACCTCTGTTTTTGAAGCCAAGGGTGGCGACTGGTCATAGTATCAATAAAAGACGGTTTGGTGGATCTGCTGGTGTTGTTCAGGTTTTTAAAGTTTTCTGTGCTGAACCTTTCATTGCTATAGATGTAAATAATAGGGCTTAGAGGATAATATCATGCGGATAGATCGACAATATAAAACGATGGTGTATTTCCACTGCCCATTAATACTTCACCCACGTCTTTCAGCTCTATTACTCTTAGCGTAAGTCCATGTTACAATAGAAGAATACTAGAGCAATGCGAATTGTAGACAGTTAACACTGATTTTATTATAAAGGTAACCTACCAAGAACAGACCCGTATCCGATCCAATCAAAAACGTAAGTACGGCAAGGGCCATCTCTTTCTGACCTTCTCAAATACACTACAGAACCTACCGTGGTCAACGATTTGAAGGCACTATGTACGCTAAAGCCGCACCGGAACAAAGTACATGGTCCAATGGAAATTAAGGGTTTGGAAAATTTCGCTTAAATGCTTGATGATCTTTGATATGGGCACCTAAAGATTCAGTGAGTGAGGTATCTGGCTTCTGAGAGGTGGGTATTGGTCTAGATATGGAGTCGAAAATGGTATGACAAGCCTACCCCCAAGTTAAGAATCGGGTACCTAGCAAGTCGTTGGATCCATGTCTGGCATGTTTCTTGTCTGGTTGGTGTCGGGAAACAATTATGGGATTGGATACCAGGGCGCGAAAATAGCAATGTGGAGTACCTAGTGGCTGGGGTCATACTCGGTGTATACCCAACGAGGTACTGGTGTTGAATGGATGTTGGTGCAAAGGATTTAGGTGAAACAGTAAGACGTTCATAAGAAGATTCAAGTTGTCAAATCCATCAGTTCAATGGAGTGTAAAGCCACCCGCACGCCTCAGAAGGTTCTGTAACTACTTGTTTACTTGTTGCGTTCCCAAGATGCTAATGGACATGATTGTGAGTGCCATCTCGAACTAATTAAAATGTAGAGTGGCTCGCTCCTCTAAGTCGACATGTTTGGTCTTTTGTGAAGGTGTTAACCGCTCCTCACACAGTCGAAATTTGGTTAAATCTTAGTCAATTATAACTTGCAATTTACGCCAGTCTGTGGGATCCAGTAATGGTTAATTGTCGTCACTACCTACTAACTCATATTACAGGAAATTGAGAAACGTCTACCGAACAAAAGTCAGACCAGTAAGTAATCCAGCTTAATTCCTATTCTACTGATCTATTCGTTTGACAACTGTCCTTTTTCTACCAATTGGCAGATGTTCCTACTGAGATCCAACATGCCTTGCCACTGAAAGCACCCTGTGCTGAATATATACAGTCAAAATACCCAAGCGATATCTTGAACCTCAACATGGCCGCCATTTGTTCATGAAAGCTTTCGGAAGCATAATACCTAACCAACTAGTCAATCAGCTACAATATAAGATTAAAGTTAATCTGATATTTACCTTATCGAATCAATACTTGAACAACTTCTGCAAAGTAAACAGCCACGAAATGTGGCATCTACACCTGGGATACAGTATCAGCGGTGATATAAATTCCTCGTCTTCATACTTGTCCCGCCGAATAGTAGAATGTCCGAACAATGCCGTATTTCTACTCGTCTGGTCCAATTTGTATGGTTTCCTGTGAAGCATCGCCAGACATATAGTTAGCGTATTGCATACTTTGCTATATGTCCTCAAGGCAACATTACCTCATCCTCTCGTGCAAAATTTAGATGCATTGCCATTTGAGAATGAACCCTTTTAAGTTCAAGCCACTAGACACACGTCGCACTGCCATGGTTGGTTATGTTTTCGAAACTGAAAAAGCAGTTGGATGCAATGGCAAAGAGTTATGTAGAGAAGTGCCGAGGGTCTGTGCAGTGAATTTTCACTGTTCTGATTACTGGATCAAATTTCTGTGTGATCACAAATCCCAAGATACCGACAAGCTTGGGCAGGATTGAATTTCCTGCAAGAGTGAATAAACCGCTGGTAAATAGCTGCCGATCCAGCTACTTATATCCACATAGCGTACACTGATTAGTTCAGCTCGTATGCCGTCTACAGCCTTTACACAGTCAAATAGGATTGTGGGCTATTAGTTGGTATTAAGTATTTAATTAAAGCTTCCAATGACAGCGCAAAGCGCTAAGCTAGCAGCAATAAGCATGTTTGACTTTGTAAGAGAAATTCCAGCACTCTCATAGGAATAACTAAGTTTAGATACTGCTTTCTCGTATGTACATGATCCTGAAACTGAGGAAAAAGGGCTGCCGGTGGATGGGAATGGGATAGGCAGGCCGTTACAAGGTAAAGATGGAGACGTAGTAAGCTTGGGAGTGTCAAATGATACTCCTTTACAATTACCAGAAGAGTCACACACGCATGGAGCGTAAACATTTTCGTAGGTTTTAATGCAGAACAATTCAGTGATGACAAAGTTCACATAGCATGAATCAAATCCATCTATTTGTTCAAATGCAGTAGGTGGAGGAAGGTACCCGCAACCTATCGAGAACTTGACTGGCATTAAGAATTGAAGAGAGGAATTTGAGAGAAGTAAGGAAAGGTAAAAGATCTCATAATTGGTAAAAAAGATCGGGCGCTTTATATAAAGATACAACGTTACATCTTTCCGCCATCCTGTTTTCCTGGACACAAAACCGTAGAGTTGAGAGGCAGATCAATGCCCTACCAACACTTGGTGTTGTTGACATTATATGATTATGGCATTTTCTCTGTTTTGTTTAATGTCCTCTTCTGACCATACTATCTACTTTCACAATATTGATTGCGATTCAATGCGCTTTAGGTGTGGATAACGATGATTCTTTACTCAGTTTACGCCATTGTCATACTGTGGGCCTGAAATATAAGACGACAAGAAGTGTGTGTGGCTGAGCGTCTGTAATGGTTTGAGTGCAATCTATTAAGAATGCTATTGAAAAGATAGGTGCTAATATTTTTCTTTGTACAGTTAAATCGTCATGCCTGCAAAAAGATAACATCTTTCAAGCAAACAAGGTCAGAAATACTAACTCTGGTATTACATACGCAGAGATGCATTGGAAAGTAATAGTGCAAATTGAGTCTGTCGAACCAGTGCCACGCCAACAATTTTTAACTCATAATCCTCTCGCAGCCAATGTTGGGAGAAAAAATGAGTTGGTCAAGCATATACACAAGATATATCTATTCAAAAGCTAGCAATGACAGCGCAAAGCATTAAACTAGCGGCAATTAGCATGTTTATCTTGGTTAGCAAAATTCTGGCACTGGCATTTGTTGCGGTAAATACTGCTTTCTGGTATGTGCACGATCCTGAAACTGTAACATGACGGTTATATGTGAATGACATCGGCTGGCCGTTACAAAGTAAATTTTGACCAGGCAGGGCAGTGTCACCCGTTGGCATTTCCGAACAATTATCAGAAGCGTCACAATGGCATGGAGCATAAACATTTTCAAGGGTCATGGTGCAATACCCTCTACTGATGGCAAAGTTTACATAGCATGAATCCCATCCAGTTATAGGTCCGCCGGGAAGAATAACTACAGGATTAGGACCGCAGGCTGGCGAGAAGGTGACTGTCATTAAGGATGGAAGAGAAGGACTTGAGAGATGAAAGGAAAAGTGAAAAATCCTATAATTAGTGAAATTCGTACACTTTATTTTGCGATCTAATGTTACATCTTTCCACCATCCTGCTGTCCCGGACACAAAACCATATAGTTGAGATATAGGTCAATATAATTACCCACTTCGGTATCATCAGGGTGGTAACAATACTGTATCTTATCTGTTTTTTAATGACCTCTGTTGACGCATACTATCTGCTTTCGTGATTATACTGACCCCCGTTCAATGCACTCCAGGTGTTGATAGCTAGTGTTTTTAACTGAGTTTACGCCACTGTGATACTGTGGCACAGCATGTTACCATTTTGCATTCTGACTACGAAAGTCAACACTTTGAATTGCCTGAAATATTAAGAGACAAGAAGTGTGCGTGACTGAGCGTCAGTCATGACTTGAGCACACTCTATTAAAATTGCTATTGAAATGATGGATATGAGTAATGCTCTCTATTTACAAGTTTGAATGTCATGTCTGCGAAAAGTTAACGTCTCTCAAGCAAACAGGATGAGAATTACCAACCCTGGTATACATACGCACACAGGGCTTAGAAAGTAAAGTTCTAAACTGCCTATGTCGAGACAGCGCCACACCAACAATTTATAACTCATAGTGCTCTCGCAGTCAATTTTAAGTCAACAGATACTGGTCAATGTAATAAAGTGAGGTGGTCAAGCTACGTTATGCATTATATATATTTATTCAAATGCCACCGATAACAGCGCAAAGCACTAAACTAACGGCAATTAGCATGTTTGACTTGGTCAGTGTAATTCCAGCACTAGTATTTGTAGTAGCAGATCCTGCTTTCTTGTATGTGCACGATCCGGAAATAGCAATATCAACGTTGCCAGTGGATGGGAATGGAATCGGCTGGCCGTTACAAAGTAAAGATTGAGGCGTACCAGTCAGGGAGGTACCACCCGTTGAAACTCCTGAACAGTTACCAGAAGCGTCACATTGGCATGGAGCAAAAACATTGTCAAAGGTTATGGTGCAGGACAGTTCAGTGACGACAAAATTAAGATAGCATGAATCCCATCCAGCTATAGGTGCGAGAGTAGTAACGGTAGGGCTGGGACCGCAGCCTGACGAAAAGGTGACTGTCATCAAGGAATGAAGAGAGCGACTTGAAGGATGATAAAAAGGTAGAAGAAAAGGTAAAGAATCTTATTAGTGAAATTCGCGCGTTTTTATAGCAATCAACCTTACGTTGTTCAACCATGCCGGTGTTTCAGACGCAAGCTATATACTTGAGAGAGACATCAATACAATTACTGACATCCTGCGTTATCGGCATCATAAGATTGCTGCATTTTATCTATTTTCATAAGCTCTTCTTGTGCATACTATCTGCTTTGTTGATGAGACTGATTGCCATTCAATACACTTCAGGCAAGGGTCACTTTGTATTCTTGACTCAGTATACGCCACCGTAATCTTGTGGCACGGCAGGTAGACATAAAGTTTTCTGACTATGAAAGTCAACCTTTGCCTTACCTGAAATACCGGGAGACAAGAAATATGTGTGGCTGAGTGTCATTAACGGGCTGAGCGCATTACATCAAGTTTGCGCGAATGTTTCATGGTCGTATCTGAAAAGGGTAAAATCTCTCGAGAAAGCAAGGTCAGAAATACCAATTCCTATATCACATACGCAAAGGCAACTTTAAAGGTGGTAGTTCAAACTGTCTCTGTCAAATCTGCCAGGTCAACAAATTGTAACTCAAAATCCTCTCGCTGTCAATCATCAAGTCAACAGATGCAGATAAAAGGTGGAAAAATGGGCTGATCAAGTTAAATTACACATTCGATGTATTTCATTTAAAAGCTAGCGATAACAGCACAAAGCACTAAACTAGCAGCAATTAGCATGTTTGACTTGGTCAGTGAAATTCCAGCACTGGTATTATATGTAGTGGCAGAACCTGCTTTCTTGTACGTGCATGATCCTGAAACAGAGGACACAGAGCCGTTAGTGCTAGTGACTGAGATGGGAATTGGCTGGCCGTTACAAGGTACAGTGTGAGACGTATTGGCTAGGGAGGTACTAGCCGTTGAAGGTCCTGAGCAGTTACCAGAAGCGTCACACTGGCATGGAGCAAAAACTTTGTTGATAGTTATGGTGCAGGACCCATCAGTGATGACATAGCTAAAATAGCATGAATCCCATCCAGCTATAGGTGCGAGAGTAGTAACGGTAGGGCTGGGACCGCAGCCTGGCGAGAAGGTGACTGGCATTAAGGAATAAGAGAGCGACTTGAGAGATGAAAAAAAAGTAAAAGAAAAGGTAAAGGATCCTATAATTAGTGAATTCGCGCGTTTTTATATTGCAATTCAACGTTACATTGTTCAACCATGCCGGCATTACAGACCCAAAATATATAGTTGAGAGTGATCAAGCAATTACTGACACCTGGTATCATCAGCATCATAAGATTGCTGTATTTTATCTGTCTTCATAAGCTCTTCTTTTGCATACTATCTGCTTTGTTGATGAGACTGATTGCCATTCAATACACTTCAGGCAAGGGTCACTTTGTATTCTTGACTCAGTATACGCCACCGTAATCCTGTGGCACAGCAGGTATACATAAAGTTTTCTGACTATGAAAGTCAACCTTTGCCTTACCTGAAATACCGGGAGACAAGAAATATGTGTGGCTGAGCGTCATTAACGGTCTGAGCGCATTATATCAAGTTTGCGCGAATGTTTCATGGTCATATCTGAAAGGGTAAAATCTCTTGAGAAAACACAAGGTTAGAAATACCAATTCCTGTATCACATACGCAAAGGCAACGTTGACGGTGGTATTTCAAACTGTCTCTGTCGAATCTGCCAGATCAACAAATTATAACTCCAAAATCCTCTCACTGTCAATCATCAAGTCAACAGATGCAGATAAAAGATGGAAAAAATTGGGCTGATCAAGCTACATTACACATTCGATGTACTTCATTTCAAAAGCTACCGATAACAGCGCAAAGCACTAAACTAGCAGCAATTAGCATGTTTTACTTGGTCAGTGAAATTCCAGCACTGGTATCATTTGTAGTGGCAGATCCTGCTTTCTTGTATGTGCACCATCCTGAAACCGCAATATCAACATTGCCAGTGGATGGGAATGGAATCGGCTGGCCGTTACAAGGTAAAGTGTAAGACGTATCAGCCAGGGAGGTACCACCCAATGGAAATCCTGAGCAGTTACCAGAAGCGTCACACTGGCATGGAGCAAAAACATTGTCAACGGTCATGGTGCAGGACCTATCAGTGACGACCAAGTTAATGTAGCATGAGTCCCATCCAGCTATAGGTGTGAGAGTAGTAACGGCTGGGCTGAAACCGCAGCCCGACGAGAAGGTGACTGACATTAAGGAATAAGAGAGCGACTTGAGAAATGAAAAAAAGTAAAAAGAAAAGGTAAAGGACCCTATAATTATTGAAATTCGTGCGTTTTTATATGGCAATCTACGTTGCTCAACCATGCCGGTGTTTCAGACGCAAACTATATACTTGAGAGTGACAAAAATACAATTACTGACACTCTGCGTTATCAGTATCTTAAGATTGCTGCATTTTTTCCATTTTCACAAGCTCTTCTTGACATACTATCTGCTTTCATGATGATACTGATTGCCATTCAATACACTTCAGGCAAGGGTCACTTTGTATTTTTGACTCAGTATACGCCGATGTAATGCTGTGGCACCACAGATAGACATAAAGTTTTCTGACTATGAAAGTCGACCTTTGCATTACCTAAAACACCAGGAGACAGAAATATGTGTGGTTGAGCGTCAGTAACGGTCTGAGCGCATTATATCAAGTTTGCGCGAATGTTTCATGGTTGTATTTGAAAAGGGTAAAATCTCTTGAGAAAACAAGGTTAGAAATACCAATTCCTATATCACATACGCAAAGGCAACTTTGAAGGTGGTAGTTCAAACTGTCTCTGTCGAATCTGCCAGATCAACAAATTATAACTCCAAAATCCTCTCACTGTCAATCATTAAGTCAACAGGTGCGGAAAAATGGGCTGGTCAAGCTACATTACACATTCGATGTATTATATTTAAAAGCTACCGATAACAGCACAAAGCACTAAACTAGCAGCAATTAGCATGTTTGACTTGGTCAGTGAAATTCCAGCACTGGTATTATTATTTGTAGTGGCAGAACCTGCTTTCTTGTATGTGCATGATCCTGAAACAGAGAATTCAGAGCTGCCAGTGGATGGGAATGGGATAGGTTGACCGTTACATGGGATGGCTTGAGTCGCGTCGGCTGTGGGAGTGCCAGCTACTGATACCCCTGAACAATTACCAGAAGCGTCGCATTGGCAAGGCGTGAATTGATTATCGACGGTAATAGTACAGTTTGCTGCAGTAATGACAAAGTTTGCATAGCAAGAGTCATACCCAGCAACAGGCGAAGGAGTGGGAATAGGAGTAGTAGCAGGGCAGCCTGAAGAGAAGGTAATGGTCATAACGGAAGTAATGAAAGGCGTGAAGCAGTGGTAAAAAGATTCAGTTGGTGAAATGGCCCCATTTATATAGAACTCTTCAGCGTTACCATGGTGACATATAAATATGTATTAGCATGCATAGATTTGCTGCGCTTCAGCCTTGGATTTAAGGCTTTTACCTTTCTGTTTTAGATTTCGTGAGGAATGGTCTGGTAACTCGTTGCGTTGTGTCAGATTATCACGTTTTCCACATGTGCTGTTGCTATATATGGCGCCAAATATAATGCTGTTGATCCAGATCAATGTTCATGATGTAGGCGCAAACAGTAGTAAAAAGTAGCAGGAAATGGGTTGTAAAAGACACCAGAGGTACAGTGATATGATCAAGTGGTTTATACATTGGTTTATTCCCTAAACGTTATCCAGCGCTATGTTGAATTCTTACCGGGGTAGTATAAGCCTCAACTAATACCATATAAAAACTTTTCTCAAATATTTTCGCTGACGATGATAGGATGAAAATATAGTTCCTGTAGCACGATCTTCATCAGCGCCGCTGATAGTTGCTTAGCCACTACCAGAGTACATATATAAAGCGATAACCAGCCTCAGCAATGTGAATATTCGGGGCTATATTGTATCATGGTGTCATTAGCATTTGCTGGTCATGTCGAGGAGTGTTTGTCGATGTGAACGAATCACTGTCTGTGAACCACTTGCTCAATGGAAGTAGAATTTAGTGTTATTCATGTTTTTCTCCTTACTTTTTGTGCCACTTGTCATGCCATGCACTGTTTGTTTCATTTCTGTCCCCGGTAAATCGGGGCTTCATGACCAGATTGACCGTCAAATTAGATCAACGCTGCAATGTTGATGAAGCTAAAATGAGCTTTAGGGACTTGTCTATTTGACATAAAGTAATAAAGGATTAAGGCAAGACCAATTGAAGAAAGACAGATATTCAAAATCATTTTGTTTTACCATTGACAACATGAGCGACGTCTAGACGTCTACAATTTGGACCAGTGTGTACCCACTGGTACCGTATGGCCCAATAGACCACCAAAGCATAACATAGCATAGAAATGGTGCCCAAATTTTCTCTTGGAAAGACTGAATTTATTGATAGTGATCGCCTCATAACATGATCCTGATCATAGTAGAAGCTACCAGAGCAAAGACGAGAACTATTTCTCTTTTGCCAAGGACAAGAGGATTTGCTATAGAAGTTGAAGGGATTGTAGAGCTTGCGGCTGGTGCGGGTGATATAATTGAATTTGTCCATTTTGATGACGGCAGAGCTGTTGGCAGCGCAACTGTCGTGCCATTAGTTGTTGATTGACCAAACTGACATGTGCAAGATCCGACCACCGACTTGAGAGGTAATAGAAGTCCCGTGATATTCCAAGTTGATCCGTCACAAGGAGCTTCGGCTGGCTGGCCATCCATGGTCAAGATAACGCAAAGCTTTTGGCTGTCGCACTTCGCGAAGTACGGCTGGTCTATGAATGTTAGATTGCAGCCAGGCGTAGTGAGGAAATAAACCATGTTGAAGCTGCATGCAGAATTACTGTCGGATGGTAACGTGGAGGTACTATTATTAACGACGATGTTGCATCCTGGAGTATATGTTATAGTCATTTACGCAAACGTAGGAGCAATGGGTCAGTGCCGGCTGAACGAAGACTAGCGAAGTGACTTGGTTGAAGCAGTGTTTACGGAGAGTGAGTTTAGTGGAGAAAAAAAAAAGGCTGCATTGCAAGTCAAGGTGGAAATGCAATTAATAAATTTCAAGGTAACAGGGAAAATGTGGATTGGAGCGATAAAGTAGTCAGAAAAGCCTACGGTGTACAGAAGTCATGGAAATGATCTCTTGACTTCATTGAATTTGCTGCCACGGTTAATTTTTGTAATACCAGGCAGGGGCCACACATTTGTCGAAATTTGCCAAACACACACTCATGGGGAATTTTCCTTTGCACCATCTGCAACACGCAATTAGTGTGTACAACAGCATGGCTTTGCCGCAGCTTAATATGTTTTCATTCCATACTGAGCAACTACCTGCAACGAGACGGTGGCGTAATATGATAGAGATACCATCTTGTTTTGCTAATGAATCCAAAATTGCCTATGCAAACTAACACATACAGAATGTGATGGGCGGGGGCCTTGTAGCTGTCAGATTATATTAGAAGTCTGCCGTTTACATTGATGTTTTCCCTCAATGTGCTGATTGATTGCTTCAGACGACGTTGGTGCCAATACTCATGTCTGCATATGTATGATTGTCCAATAGTGAATCAAAGGTAGCAAATGGAGAAAGTTGACCATTATGTTACTGATGTGCTCTTGGAACGACAATGTTCTCAGATAAGGAGACATGATCAATGAAGAGCCTGCCATTCGAATCTTAGATTCTGACAGTAAATCAGGCAAGTAAATGTATTTCTATTTCTTGCTGGCTGATATGATTGCATATTGCAAACACTGCATATGAAATCAGTCAGTATAGCGTAACCTACACAATGACCTTTTAGCAGTACTAACGTGAACGCACATCGATTGGTCCCATGAATCAAAGAATTATAGGAACAAATGGCTTCAAGCAAATTTTAAACTAGTAAGGACCTGCTTGTGTTCCTAACCTTTTTCATGAAGGATCTTTATTGCTATCAATATCAAATCATATCACCATAGAAGAAATAAATAAAGCAAGAGAATGTTCTTTGCTTCCCATTTTGAACGGACTAGCCGTAGCAGCTGTGTCTATTGCGTTATTTGAGCCAGATATCGAAATTATTGCGGATGTAGGTTATATATAATTGTATCTATCCAGCTCATTGACCTTTAGTGTTAATTAGGGCATCAAAATCATAACCAATTGAGCAAAACTGAATTTAAGCACATGCTTTTTCAGAGCGTAAACGTACTAACCCAACCTTCAGACAACAATAGTTGAATACCCTCAGGATACAAGGCGGCAATATTGGTGTTGGCCACGCCTTGCTTGTATCCATGGAAGTGGCTAAATTCAATGGTCGAAGTATTCTAGCTTAGATGGTCTTGGACTGCTACTTCGAAAGAGATGAATTGTTTATGAACTAAATAATTATAATCGTAACAACAAAATTGTTTGTCGAGCGAATTCGTGGCTCTTGTTCCTGCATGACATATGCACGCCACTATATGGCTGCAAAAGGAAGTCAAAGTGATTCCGCATTCTAATCTGTAACATTGTTTGACATTATAGTTACTCCAATGTGCAAATGAAGGACGGGACAACATTTTTAGCGTGTGCAGTCGGTCGGAATTTGGGAAGTCAATAGGTGAGATAAGAGACGAAACCGAAGAAATTGAAAAGCTTCAGCGAATTTCAGCAGGGACTGCTATTAAAAGTTAATGTTCATGTTTTTAGAAACTGGAGGGAAACTTCACTTTACCCACCCCTTGCCAGTTCAGCAACGCTCGTATAGTGCTTTGTTCGTTTGGAGAAAATTGAGCTATCTCCTGTTTTCAACAGCCTCAGGGTTCAGTTATCCTCGATTGGGTATGTTGAAATTGTTTACCAATTACGACCCTGGATTTTAGCGACAATCAAACACAGTCGGGCAGTCCAACTTTCTACGAGTATTTTGAGCGTGTTGCCTTGCTAATAATAGTGAGCTTCAAACTTTGGTAGTATTTTGGTACCTCGTGCATAGCTGGGTCTCGCTTGTACGGACTAGTGTTACGATATACAAGTTCTGAAGTCACAGTAGAGGTTTCTTTTTGCTATTTGAGAAAGAAAGACTAGATCGGTCGCCTTTTAGATAAAAGTAATTTGACCTGGCTTGTGCACAAAGTAGCAATGGCTGAAAAGGCAATCAAGCCCAGCTACAAAATGAACAAGCAAAGGTGAACCCTAAGGATTTTAGCAATTTGAGAAAAAGGTTATTATGATTTACACCAATCGATTGATTGGGCACAAGCGAACGAGGCAGGGAAGAAATCTTACGCGGGCTCGGCTTGTTACACGATTCGCATGCACGGTGTCGGCCAGGTTGCTCGAAACAGGCTTATAACTTGATTTGGGATAGTAAATACGTATGGTGCTTGACACTATAGAAGCAAAAAGGGGGCTCGAGTATGTGCGTTACTGCTGTTTCGTGCTCCTCTCAACGCTGAATCTCAGGTTCAAGAATCCGCTTTATGCAAAAGCTAAAATTTTTTCTTCAAATTCATGCCAAAAGGTGTGTACATCCTTTTATGAATTCAATCGCCGATAAATTGTGATCCAGCTTAATTCGTCCAAGATGGATTTTATTGCTGAACGATATGGTTCATGATCCCCGCGTTCAACGAGGAAGGAAAGATCAAAGGGCCATTCAAAACAATAAAACCGGTGTTTCATATTTCACATGAAGCTCTCAGCAACTCCATAGGCAAAAGTCAAGAAAGCGGGTTTATTAGGTGGCACTTTGTGTAATACAACTTTGCCTCATGCGGGGATTTCGTGATTCGAAAGAAGAGGAGGAAGGTCGCCCACTTTGCTGAATGGCCACTAGTTTCGCCTGCCTCTTGCAGGCTTCCAATATTTCTATTCTAATATCGATGGCCAATCCGGGCATTGCCACAACGTGGGTGGACCACATTTTGACTTGAGGACCCATCTTCAGTCGAGTCAGTTACTAGGGGACGCATTTGCCATGACAAAATCCACGGAGATGAGAAAATTGGCTGTTGGGTTGTGCGCTGATACCCTGCTAATTTTCACTTGATTGCCCGAATGAAATCAGAAATGTGGTCTTGCTGAACTTGGCTATCGCCACTCAAAGCGGCAGTTTAACCTCATTAAATTGTGGTAACACAATAACTTGAGTATCGTTGCAAAGAAGTTGCGTTACACTATAAAGACTGGGTCACCTCTCTACACACGTTAAATCCTTTTTATCTCGCTTCTCTTTAACGCTTTTTGCCTGGTTGCAAACAAGTTCTCTTCTTCACCACCCACCCCAGTCCAATTCCTTAACACCACCAACCTTTTTTTTTTCTCTTTTTGTCACGAAGAAGATAATGTTCATTCGTCATTTGCTTCTATCGACTACTGTCGCAGCCATGCTGGGTTCCATGGCTACCGCTTTCCCACTCCCTGGTCACTCTAAGCGTGCTGAATCCAAGAGTTGCGCTACCGTCGTCAAGGGTACCACTTTGACCTCAACTCCTTTCTACATCACCTTCAATGGTACCATTGAAGGCGATGCATGCTCGTCCATCAACGGCAGTACCAGCCATTTCACTCTGCACTCGTTCAACAGTTCAGACTACCTTACTGCTGTCAACCTTGATGGCACCACCACCAACGGTACTTCTTGCGACATTACCATCCCTGACAACCGTTACCAAACCGTCACTGGAAAGAGTGTGTTCGTTTTCGTTCCTCTCATTACTGCTGATGGTAATAAGACTTCCATCAGCTGCGGTAATGATAAGCCCGTTGCCTTGAACGTCAACTTGGATTCCTTCAACGTTCCTGGCGTTAACGTCACTACCACTACCATTACTGGTGAGACTACCACCACTCATGCTGCTGCTCCTACCCACCATGCCCAAGAAGTTCACCATACCACCACCACCACTACCGAGGAACCTCATACCACCCATGAACCTCATACCACCCACCATACCACCACTACCCACCACACCACCACCACCACTACCACCACTCACCATGCCACCACTACTCATCATAGCAATGAAGACGACAGCTCTGATGACAGTGGTGGTGCTGACTCTTTCTCTGGAAGAGGTACCTGGTTCATTCCTGAAACTGAAGGTGGCGCCCAAGGTGCCTGCGGTCCTTTTGAATCCAATTCCGACATGATTGGTGCTCTTGTGAGTACAAAGTCTCGTTTACTTTCAATCTTTATGAAGCCATCTTTACTAATTTTTTTATTTTTTCTAGAACGCTCCTCAATACGGTAACCTCAATGGCAAGAGCTCCTGGTGTGGAAAGAAGGTCAAGGTCTCCAGCGGTGGCAAGAGCATCATTATCACCATCAATGACGCTTGCCCTGAGTGCGCCCACGGCTCTATTGATTTGACTCAAGCTGCCTTCGAAAAGCTCGGTAACCTCGTTACCGGTGTTCTTCCCATCACTTGGCACGAGATTTAAATGGTTTTTGCCATGGACCCAGCTTAGAAAATTTCCCTTCATTTTAGTTTTGTAGTAGCTACTTTCTCTACCGTCTGATTTTTTTAATGTATCATCGTTCTCAGTGATAATAGTAAAAATCGACACGACCCCCTTTCCCTCTATGCAAATCATCGTTCAAATGACGTGAGACGTTTTCGCTACACTGGTAATATCTGCTGCGCACGCTCCAGATGCGCACGGAATGAAATGCAGGGTGAGCGGTAAATATTTACATGCATTCATGTCAGCCGGTTGACATATTGTGGCGGTCAAAAGTATCAATGTTTTCTTATTATTGCATTTTAATTATGTTTTTTTTATTTATTTTAAAAACTTTTCACCCTCTTGGTTTATCGCTTGTATTGCCCGGGTGTACCAGGTTTGGTCAAGGCCGCAGGAGAATTAATGCCGGTATCCTTTGGTGTTGCTTTCAACCAATTGGATTTGCGGCCCTTTTCATAGATCTCTTCGAGCACCGTTCCAAAAGTACCATTCTCTCGTAACTCGAGGTACTTTTTATACAACAACAATGCCTACACCAAAGGAAGAACTTAGTTTCTGCGTAGCAACTTTCAAATCATCTGCTGTCTCAACTTACCGTCTTGGCATCTTCAATACTGTTGTGCGTAACTTGTTGAATATCCAGCTGAAGCAGAGCCCACGCCAAGAAACGTAATGAAATTTTTCTGTGCCCAGTGAAAGAAACGATAAATATCCACTGTGTGTCGAATTGACTTCTTAAACACCATCACCTACCGTTGTCTGTTTCGCATGTAGTATATATCTAGAGTATCTATGACTTGCTCGGGGGGTACCAAAATATCTAAAGTGCACTGTCAGAATCACAATCGCAAGATCTGACAATGCATTCGTCACCAGAAATACTTACTGATGATACGGAAATCGCTCTTCAAGCCGTGACCAATGAAGATACATCCAAGATCAACCAATAGTCTTAGCTTCTTGTACGCAATCTTGAGAGGTACAAGAGTGTGTTTCGAGGTCTGTGGATCAAGATCACCCGCTACATCGGACAAATCCCCAAATTAATGAATTTATGCCAAATTGGCTTAGATATGGCCATTTAATTTACCTTCAATACCACTGTATTCCGTAAGGTAGTCGACAATGGGTTCGCTGTTCGCAATATAATCATCGATGAAAGGCGTTCCTTCCATATCCCCGCTTTCGCCTCTGAGCACACTGACGCGAGCAAGACTGAGTCGACTGGGCCGAATGACAGACTTGGTACCATCGCTACGAATTTCGGTTTCTTCTTGGCTCAATGCTACAAATTCCGCATCGATCGAGATCAAAGTTCCAGCTTTTGGCATTTCATCCTGGCTAAGAATTTTGTAGGATGGGGGCTCAGTAGACGGGTTTCTAAAAAGCGAGAACCAGTCAGTGAAATGTCTTTCACCATAAGCTTTCCTTTTTGAGTGCACTTACTTCGTAATGGAAATGTCCTTAAAGAGGATCGATAGGTCAACATGCGAAGGTAGCTTGGATAAATCTAGAAGCTGGTCTAAATCAACCCGGGTATATTGAAGGATGGAAGGTATCTATTTTGTCAAAAGGTTGAGGTTATCATCCATTGCCAAGGTTTGATGTTTGCCAAACTCCACTGTAACTTACCTTCCAACTGCCTTTGAAGGAAAACACCTCATCAGCTTCGATATTCTTGACCAAAAAGTCATTAAAGAGGTACCATGGTGACTTTTCGGATCCCTCCAATTCTGCGGTGGGTACTGGTGTTCAAATGTTCAGTAAAGAAATGTGTAGGGTGATGTCACAGATGAAATTATAGACATGGACATACTTCGGATCTGGGAGACCAAGTGTGGTACTTCTCTGTCACTCTGCACTTGAGATACAATAGACTAAACCAGTGCGTTAGGCTAACTTGCTGAGAAATTCCTCGCCAAACTGAACTGGAAAAAAAGGACTTACCGAGAGCTCATAAACAGCTAGCTGCTGAGAACCCACAAGGAGCTCAATCGGCACTGGCTGTCTTGGATCTAGCGCTTTGATATCAATTTCATCTTCGACAATCCTAATGAGCAATCTGTTTGGAACATACAAGGCATGGTGAGTAGTCAGATTAAAGCATCGGTGTGAAGCATTCATACTTACCGTTCCGGTAACCAAGTCTTGCTAGTGCCACCAGGTGATTCTGCACCGCTGTCACTATCGGTTCTAGGACTAGTGGTAGTATTGTGAGCTGACGCTTGACTGCCTTTTCCATTACCATTAGCATGGTGTCGCCATAAGCTCGCTTGCTCCGAAGATGTAATGCCAGAGTTAATGGTCAAAATGCTAGGAAGTTCGCGAAGCAGCTTCTTGGTAGCAATCGGTTGATATTGCTGACAATTAACACAATAAGCTTTTGTCTTGGTTTCTCGATTAATGCTCGTCTTAAGCAAACTTGCAAACGAGCGCTTCTTGATCCTTTGATCCTGCTTGACATTTGAGGACGCCAGCTAGGTCACAAAATAAATGTTTTAGTTTCTTTCGTCCAATTAATGCGAATATCAGCATAGTGTTGCCCACCTTTTTAGGGTACATGATATCCACCACGTAAGGATAAGTGGTTCTAATGATCTCGTTCGAACAGTGCGAGCATTTGCTATAATTGGTGGTTTTGAGACCAAACACCTGCTGAATGGTGGATGGCATATCCGATGGAGATTCCACTTCAGATGCAGCAGTGATGGATCGTAGAACGATCGGATTAGAGTTCGGCGTAAATGTCTCTTGATGTAATTGCTCAAGAATAAAGCGTATGAAATTTTGAATGAGCATAGAGTAGGAAATTGAATGATCGGGTTGTTCAGGTTCGAACAGGCCAAGCGCACCAGCTACATGAGCATATGTTAGCGTAATTGTAATGGATGTGGGTCTTCCAAAAAAAAAAAAAAAAAACTTACCTTGGGGGATGGTGCGGAAAGCTCTCAAAAAGTTGGTAGCCTGGCAGTTTTGACCATTTGCATCTTCCAACATTCGAAACAAGAAGCCAAGTTCACAGCAGAGACAATTCTCCTTAGGACAATCCATAGCAATATGAGAAATAGCGATTTTTCTCAGTGGCAACGTAAAATGAAGCATTTGTAGCATGGAGTTACAGTAAGAGTTGGCGATATGAGTCTCCAGTCCACCATACTGAGTGTGATTGTAAAATCTGAGCGGCAAGAATCAAAGGGATGAGTTGCAAGAACATGACCTGGGTATACGACATGAACCAGAGCTTACCCGAAATCGAAATCTTCAACACCAAACCTACTGTATTGAATCTCAACGCGAGCATACGAGCTTGGCATTTTTAACCCAGTTGGATCAACCGATAGCTTTCGCTTGGGTGTTTCGCCACCATCCTGTACGTGAAGTATTAAGCACAAACGAATTCATATGGAGAAAGAATCAAACGTTCCATATTCCTTACTAGTGAGTCGTCGCCTTCATCCACTGGTCCACCACGAAGCAACTCTAGGGCTTGCTGAGACCTGAATTTCGGCGCATTCACATTCTTCTGGTTGTTGCGGCGAACAACTTGGTTACGTCTCCTAGTACCTGGGTTAGGAGCATAACCAACAAAGTCGATCGTCTTCATATTCCGCAGGACTTCTTCTTCGATCTGTGGCGGAGGGAGTCCTACGTCAAACGTCATATTCGATGGCCAAGAAGACAAAAGTGGCTCGGTGTAATGTGGCATGCCAACAAGCGAGAGAGGGCTACAGTGCGGGCCGAAAAGTTAGCAATATGTACTCATCTCCCAAGCATTAAAACAGTCTGTACCTGAAATCATCCATAGAAACATTAGGTCGAGCTTGAGGCGGGTCAGGTGCTTCCAGTGGATCAGAGTATGCATTGATGGAATAATCGGGACGGTCTGCGTATTGAAAGACAAAACTTGATGCATCTCCAATGGCGACAGTTTCACCCGTACTAGACACATCAATCGACGTAATGTAGCTGCTTGTTGGTATTTGATAAAACTGGCCAGCTGGAGCATGCAAGCCCATTGCCAAATTGGTAACATCGCACACTTGAAATTGCCCTGACTGCGATACAATGAATACGGTGGTACTGAGTCTCGGATGCATCTTCAAGAAGACTGGTCCGCTAGGGAAAGGAATTGGGGCCAGTGATCGAATGGCCATTCGAATATCATAAACTTTGACCAATGGATCAATCATCAAGGAACCTTGACTGGAACATACAGAAGGAATTCCGTGAGTACACTCATAAAACCAACAGCCTCCCAAAAAAAAAAAAGAAGTAAACGGTCATTGCATTACCGATTGGAAAATCCGCACGTCAACATCATGTTGCCAGATACCTCCAGATCTGACAATGTTCCGGTATGAGCTTGTACGCGTTGTTCAACTTTCATGGTACGTGGATCTCGTAACGTGACTTCACCCGTCAAGCTACCACAACAGATAAGACGAGATGACGACGCTTTCTTCATCACCACCGTGTTTGCTGCTCCTGAAATCTTGCGACTAATCGTACCATAGTTGACGTTGACCACTAACAACTCGTCCTGTTGACCTGCAACCAGTAATTCATTGTTCGCCAACGTTGAGGTGGTCATGCAGTGCAAATCCTGAGTATTCTCGTTGCTGTGAGAGAAGAAAGGCTCGAGCGATAAGACAGCTGCATATTGCTTGGATTCATCCTATGCATACTTTACCTAATGTTCCACTTGACCAGACCTCGACGGTTACGCATCTGCAAGGAATTAGAGCTAAGGCTGATAATACCTCGGTCGCTCAGCGCAATCTGTCGGATTTGTTGATCGCTGTGACCTTTGAATGAAGTATATCGTTGCATTCCATCGTGCGCGTAATAGGATGTCACACGACCCTGTAGCATGTAATAGCATGTGAGCGAACGAGCAAGAAGTGGGCTATGCATGGTGAAAGGTTCTGACCTTGTCGTTTCCAGACCAAAGAAGATCCAGGTATGGATCCCATACTAGAGAAGATATTGGTGATATTTTGTTAGGATCATTGTCGCATGTCCTATGCACTTCAGTCCATTGGGACTCCATATATGTATATCACGGGTATCAGTCCAATGCGCGGTCGAACGAGGTTGTCGGACTGCCTGAAAGAAAATTGTGACATTTTACTTTTCAAGGTTCATTTAAACATTTAATCGTCACCTCATTGGCTGGTTGACGGAAGCCAACCCAGTAACTCGACTATCGTTAAAGATTCTTAAAATAATGAAAAGTATTCAAAGCTTTTCAAGGCAAACCACCGAATGAATAAAGTATAGCAGTATTAAGAAGCAGTAGTCACTTCATATTATATTACAAGGGGTAGTGGTTATGTGCTCTGGTATCTTCAGCCTCTACATAGCTCTACCTATTGACTGAAATACGGTTAAATTCGTCACATCTAGTTTTTCCTTTGAAATACTGGTCAATATTTCTGAGAGTGTCTGGTAAAGGCTTAATGTGATAAGATGAACATCAGCTGTAGGGTACTGGATAATAAATGGAAATAACTGAAAAACACCATCGGTCAGCGTTTAGCGTCTAAAAGGCCAGCCAGTTCCGCCAACATTCATTACCGGGCGTGGAAAGGAAAATGCTGGGATAGACGGAAATGCGGGCATCGGTCGGCAAAGCGGTGAGCTGGAACTCTCGGGCTTTGCGATTTTTAACCCAAACTTGGTTTTTCCATTGGCTAGGATTATGAACTGACTATCAAACTGTCATCAAGGAATTCCATGCATGCTATGGTTGAAATAGAGGACTTTCCATGTTTTTTTTCTTCTTTTTTTTTTTCAATTGCCAACCGAGCAAATAGTCAGTCGAGCGTGCTGCATGTTAATTATGGCAAACTGGCGTCTGCAGAACGTTACCAGGCGTCAGGATATGATTGGATGGGAGTGGTAAGTACGACAGAATAGAGTCCGGTTCAAACGCCTTTTGATTTTGGGGAACAAAAAAGTATTGCGGGGAAGGTTGCCGACAAAGGATCTTATTTTTAAAGGAAAGAAGTACTAGCAATGTCTTCTTGACCTTACAAGTCGATAATTGCCTGATTAGAGGCCGTTGCCGAGATCGCTGAACCCTGAAAATTTGTCAGAATGGCTTAGTGACTGTTGTTTCTTTCACGTTTGAGCTGAGTCGGTGCGTGGATCTGACTTTTTTTTTTTTCTATTTGGTTTTGTCATATTGTAATCCAGAACTTACATTTCTTTTCCTTTCGTTCCTTTTCGTCTGCCATGCCCCTCGCACTTCCTTTTGTGTCTGGAGCCCATCTTTCAATTGATGTACCATGGCCAGTTGTACTTTTGAAAAGCCAAACCTCTGATATATGTCATGTCCTTGGAGGTGAAGTGCTGTTAATGCTGCATCGCCCTATGGTGGCCACATCCATCTCCATCAAGTTAGTAGGAAAGAGCTATACTGTTTGGCCTGAAGGTATGATATGATTTTGTTTTTTCAAAAAGTTATGTCTTTCAATTGCTGTGCAATTTCTTATGTAACTTTTTCCAACCAGGCATTGGTGCGCGTGGAACCAAGCTCTATCATGAAAAGACGATTCATGAACAAAACATAATTTTGGCTACCGAAACCCTCAACTTGTCTTCTGGAATGCACAAGTATCCTTTCGAATTTTTAATGTCCAACAAATTGGTCGAGACCATCGAGGACGAGTTTGCCAAAGTCACATATTACCTCACCGCTTCCGTCGAACGTTCCGGATTTGGGTCGAAGATAAAATCTCGTAAAGATATTTTGTTGCTTCGAACTGAATGGAACGATCAAGCATTAACCAACAATGCTCTTCGCGATACATCTGTCAACGTCGAACGTCATCTTAAATCATGCGACGCTTATATACAACTAGAGAAAACCACCGCCTCCTCAGGCACTGACATTGCTGTGGATTTGACCTTATCTCCACTGATGAAAAATATTCATTTGGAATCTTTATCCGCTGTTCTCAGCGAACGTCGAGTCTACCGACTTCCCGAATTCCATGCTCGCCGAAATGAACTCACGGACCAGGACCTTAATCTTAAACGCATCATCGATATATCCGAGTTCGCTGAAACTGGCGAAGAGCAGACAGTGACTGAAAGTGATTTGCGCCGAGCTTTGTCTTCTTACTATGCTCAGGTGCCACTATCGGGATCGGCTTTCCAACGGCGCTTGATCTTCACACTGCCCAACTGTATTCGCACCAATCATTCTACCACCTTCTCTGAGATAGACTTTAAGCACTGGCTCAAGCTCGATATCATGATTTCACGTCCCCCCACCGCTGGAGAAATGGCAGCTGCTACTGAAGAAAAGCACATCGTGTTTGATCGAATCCGCCTCGATATCCCAATGACCATTCTTGACTGCAGACTCAAGGAGGATTTTGCCACACTTCCCACCTACCAGACAGCTATCATGGATTACAAGTTAGACGAGGATGAAATGGAGATCAAGGGCTTCCAATGTCCTTGCGTCGTCGCTTTCCGCAAAACACAAAAGAAGTGCGCTCACCCACAACACATACCAGGAAGCCATCATCTGCAGGACGAATACCCTGCTTACTCCCCTCCACATTATGACCGTTTGGAAGGCATCCGACGTTTTGAAATGTTGCACAGCTCTCTCTCTCAAGGCAGCTTATCGTCTGTCAGCTCGTAAATAGTCCACGCATTCACCCTTACCTTAGATTAATCTTAACTATTGCATTATGAATTACCCCCCACCCATCATTGTTACTGCATGTATCTATAGACATCTCCATGACATCATAACCTACTCTAGAAAGGTTCATCCCATATTTGGTACTTCCTTGTTGAATGTATTAAACAGATAACCCACAAGCATTGCTTCTAAACTGGTGTATTTCTACTGTTCCACCTTTCCAGCGGTTTGAGACTTGCCATGTCCGAATCCGAACGCAGCAGCTGTGTCTTCTGGATCCAGTCTAAAAAAAGAGTGTGTTAGATAAAGTCTTTGCCATGAGACATTCAAAGGCGGGGTACTTTACTCTCTGAATTCATAATGGCCTTCTCCATCGAATCGAAGCAGGTATTCGTGATGTCGCAAAAGCGAGGTTCTGAAACATTGAGGAAGGGTAAGCAAAGGTGTCTCGAGGTGTTCTTCATCCGGCGCTACTCACCTATGCGACACGGTAAAGAGAGTGATGCCAGCCTCTCTTGCATACTGGTACATGATAGCTTCGACATCGATACTGACAGCGCTCGTGCATTCATCCAGAATCGCCTGTCCCACAACATTAGTGGCAATGATTATCACCGAGAGCTCTATTGTGTGTACTTACGAATTGGGGCTTGTGATAAAACAATCTAGCCATGGCCACTCTTTGTTTCTCTCCGCCAGACAAGCTGTAAACGATGCATAAGCCCAATGGTGCTCCTGAAACATATTTTACAGCCAACACTTACACTTCCGCCCAATCCTGAACTGCACTCCATCCTCCCTCTCGCTCAACAAGGTAGCCAAGATGAACAACGTTCAAAAGTTCCATCAAGCGTTCGTCGTCAAAACCCTTATCAAGAGCGTCCTCACGAGTATCAGGGTAAATGACTTGGTCGCGGAAACTACCTAGAGCCAAATAGGGCTTTTGGGGAACATAAAATAGTTTGGATGCTGCTGGCTTGGTGACGGTTCCACCCCACAAAGGCCACAAGTCACCCAGAATTCGGAACAGTGAACTTTTTCCACATCCATTGGGTCCAGATATCAAACAGTTCATTCCCGTTTCGACTCTGAACGAAAGCTCCTTCAGCTGTTGGGAAAGCGGAGAGCTTCAGCATCGACCAACGACACGACCTTATTTTGAAAAGACAACCTACCAAGACATCTTTGTTGGGTGTCACAATGGGCACGCGGGAAAAGTTGATGACACCATCCTGGATGATCACCTTTCCTTTCAAATGTGTAGTATCGATGACTGAATAGAGGTGATGAATATTAAGTTGTAAGTCTGGGCTACAGTAGCCGATAGGAATACCGCTTGCGACCGCGAATACTTACTCTCCTTTTGGTTTGCTTCTCCTGTGTCTGCAGTGACCATGGTTCTAGAATACTTTCCTTCGCCGACATCTTGCATAACATCAAATAATTCTGACACACGAGACTGAAAGGGACAATGAGGATTAGTTAATGTGAAACGTCTGTGAAACGGACTGCGGGGGTGGACATACTGTGTAGCCAGCAAATCGAGTAAGGTCTCGACCAGTAAGGATGAGTCTACCAACAGCCTGCGACAAGTTGACCAGATAACTCGCTATGGTATTACGGATTAGTAAGGGCATATGTTATAGATGCAGTCAACTAGTTTCACATACAGTTCCTGGAGTAATCCTCCATCAACTTCGCTGGGTCACTGGCTTCCATGCCCATTTGTTCAGTTGCTACAAAGGCGATAATAGTTAGCGGTAACACCAGCTACGAATGACATAGTGTATGTGAACATACCATAGCGTGGATCAAAAACAGGTCTGGCCAAAAGGCTACATGACAAGATTAAAATATTGTGCATAGTGTGACGATATAAGGTATGAAACACACTCACTAGTAGGCGGTCATGGTGGCACAATACTTTACAAGCACAGAGTCGAATATGCCATTCACAAATCGAAGAGTATAGACTTTTCGGATATGACGAGAGATCTGGAAAAAGTGCTATGAGTAAATGCGATGGTTTTACAAGACACCTCTCATAGTATAGGCACTGTACCTTTCTAAAGCTGCTCTCAACTACCTCCTTTTCCCTTTGACCACCTCCATAAAATGCGATTTCCTCTGAATGCGCTATGATGCGAGACTACATAGACAGATAAATATAATAGAGCCATCGATGAATTGCAAGCAACAAAACTTACATGGGTAAAGCGGAAATCACCCTCCAACTTTTGCTCAATAGCCGTATCTACACAGGAAAAAAAAACGATGAGATGCTAGAAGGATTGAACGAGACCGTCGGACATTCAATACCCACATTTGCCAAAGGGAGGAGAAAAGGCACGAAGGATGATTCCAGACATCACGAAATAGGCAATCATGAACACTGGGGCTTCTCCACCGCTGAAAAACCACCACCGCAAAGGTTATTACAAAGCACTCACCACGGTTCTCATCCCTACCAACCTCACTTACATTGCTTCACCCAGCTTGTATGCAAACAGACCAATGTCCACAAGTGGTTTGGCAATATCTGAATACAAGTGCGACAGATTTTCAGAGAATTTGTCAATATCCTGCGTTAACAATTGATCGGCATTTTGCAAACGATTATCCAAGTTTGCAATCTTGTAGAAAGTGATAGCATCTAGATATTGGTTATGTGCATGCTAAAATATCGAAATAACATTAGATAATGGTATATACGAAAACATGAACCACATGTCTGGGAAGGGGTAGTACCTTTGTGAGACGCTCACGGAAACATAACGCCAGAGCGCTGATGGTCAATTTTAGGCAGTTGTTGACGATACTCATGGGCCACTGGAGAAGTTTACTGCAATTAGACGAATATACACCACAACGCAAGGTAGTATTCAGTTTCTCACCATCATTAAGCCAAACTCAAATATAGCTTTGGATATAAAGGCCTCGCGATTGCGCGATACAATAGCTTTGACGACTTGGCTGTACAAGGGTAGGTAGGAGTTTGAGCTGAGCTGAGCTGAAATTGAGCTTCGTGATCTCCGTGAGACCGCATTTCCACTTACCCGTTGAATGCCGAAAACCAAATGTCCAACCAGGTACGGGCAATCAAGACAATAGCCAAAGCTGCCAACAAGGTAGTTTCTCTGGACACAGCACTTGGGATGCATATAGGCAGCAATTTGGCCATTTGGCGGAAGAATGTGGCATTGACGCCGACCTTCTTTCTAACCGACTTCTTCTGCGAACGCGTAGACGACTTAGGGTTGGGTTCTTTGAAGGTCGACTGTGCAAACTTGGCAATAGCTTGCTTGTTTCTGTAGAGTGTAAAGAACAAAACGAGGGCTATGGAGCCTACTGTTTTTTTCTTGGAAGACAGGGTCGACAATGCAGGAGCCATTCTTCCAACAATGGGATATATGTTCTAAGTAGTTTATAGAAGACTAACGAGAGTACAGGGTAAATGACATCGAATTGAAATAATGTCTTTTGATTATCATAAAAAATAGCTAGTCATTTCACGTGAGGTTCACAAGTGCTCCTCCTCAAGCCATGGTCGACGCCACACCTAATGGAGTTTTTTGAAGCATGTCAACAAGCTTGTCTGACTCTAACTTGTACAAGTAACCATCCTTTGTGACAACGTAAAGGCATCCATCAGCACCAACTGTGCCACATTTGATTTGGCTCTTGACTTCTGCTATTAAAGTAGCGTCGCCAGTCGTGGTGTCTATAGCAAATAACCCAGAACCAAGTGTGGCGTACAGTGTATCATTTGCGCTCAGCAACGCTGAACACGTCGACCAATCAGTTTTCGATTCTATCAGAGTTGGATTTTTATCTCTGCCAATGCAGTAGAGAGAATTAGTTTGTGTCGCTACGTAGATCTTGGACAAATGAACCACAGCTGCCCGGGTTCTACTCCAGTAACTGTCGAAGAGGCCTTCTTCTTCAATCCAAGGCTTACTTGACCCGGTGGCAGGGTCCACTACCGTCAACCGGCTACCAAAGCAAAGCAACTCGTTTTCATAGCTGACCAGTCTACAGAAGGCCCAAGTGGAAAATCTCGACAGTGGTCGAACATTTCGTTCGCTAGTATCGATCTCATACAGGCTGTTGAGATTGGTGGTAACGTAGATCAGTCCATTGGTATGCCGCACTGCTGAAAAGGCGCTGACCCAGTCATTATTCCAAAAGTGAGTACCTTCCGGTAAGAAGTTGTTGATTTCTGCTGGTTTTTCCAGGTCATAGAAGAACAGCGGATGAGTGAAGACGAGCATAAGGAGAGAGTGCCTGGAGGCGACGTGTGACGGTGGAAAGGCGTCCCAGGGCGGAGAGTCAACTTTAACGGCGCTCGTTTTTTGACTGTCGCAAAAAAAATTCTTTTTTTTTTTTAGTCTCAAAGAAGAGATTTTTTTTCTTTCTTTATACTTTTCCCTCGCGTTCTTCCTTGTACTTCAAATATGGGCGGGTGCGTGATCTATTGTTTGATATCAAATAACATGAATTGAAAAACTAATCAAAAGAACACTTTAGTGTGCAACTTGCACCAAGAGATTTTATTGAGCCTGTTGACTTGAAACAAGATGTTGCCTGGGATCAGTGGCACGATATGATCTCGGCAGAAGACCTTACTGAAGAAATCGAACATATCATGATGAAGTATGCTTCATTCTCATAGACTTGAAGTTGGCTTGATGGCAACATTACTAACTCTGTCACCTAGCGAATCCGTTCCTTCATGGATCAACGAATGGCAAGATCAGGTAGAATCCCCCACCTTGGAATCTTCTATCTTTCCCCATACCCTCGGGGATCTGTTCGGTGGCGACGAGATCGCAGCTGGTCTTTACGATGAAATGACGTTTTATCCCAGTCACGACTCACCAGCCGTTACCGAGCCAGAATTATCGCCACCATTATCGACCTCTCATTCCACCTGTGGTGAGAGTATCGACCATAACCTTACACAAGACATTGACGACGTTCAGGTTGCCATGTCTTCTGAATCAGAATCGTCTGACAGTGATGACGAAGAAGAGGAAGAGCCTGTGTTGCTCGCTGACTGCACCCAGCCAGCTTTCGATCAACAAGACGGTTCAGATTCTGAGGATGAGGAGCAATTCCTTTACCAAAAGGCATATGCTAGTCGAGGAAACAGCTCGACGCCTGTCGCTTCTTTCATGCAGCGAAGACAGATGGAAGAATCTATTTTGGAAAAGATCACAACCCAGTTGGATGCTGAAAAGCTTCCTGCCATCCTTACCATCATTGGTTCAGATCAAGACGAGCAATCGCATGGTGGTGAAGTTGAAATTGATCTTACTCGATTGGATCAAGATCGCTTGGGTCGAATTTTGGCGTATGTCGATGCATGTGTTTTAGAGCAACACGGTGGTCCCTCTGTTCAACTGAATGATTATTTGTGTGCTCGCCCTGTTATTCAAGAAACCAAACAAACCCCTAAAAAATCAAGAACCAGACCTGTTGATTCTGACGACGACAGCGACGATGATAGTCAAGTGTATGAGTTGCCAAAGCGACGAAGACGCCAACGACAGACGCCTGCTCGGAAACGTACTCGCAAGCAGAGATCACCTATTACAAAGCACGGCAAAATGACAGAAGATATAATAGGTGGCCATACGGTCATTGTTGATGAACTGTCACTCGGTTTAGGTGGATCAATTGGTGACGGCCCATTGTCTTTGAGTACGTTAAATTCCGTCACTGTCCATCAAGCTGGCGGAAAGTCCAAAACTGGCCACAAGTCCATTGATCCCGAAAGTATTGCAGCATCACGACCAAAGCGCCGGGCAGCTGTACACAAGAGAAGAATGTTGGAAGAATTACTTGCACCCTCTGACGACGATGATGAAGATATATCCAACGAAGTTCCCCTCGTTGTTCATAGTGATGAAAAAATGGATATGGGCGTCACCGAAGATAAAGTCATAGTCCATGAATCAGTATCTGCCTCCTTGGCTGGACCATTGGCACCTACCTATACTCAGCATGTATCTGATGATGCCGATGAAGAAGATATTGACATCATGGACTAGATAGATCACATTGTACACAATTGCATCTCACCTCTTTCTTTTTAATTTTTTCCACCCTCTCCACCCTTCGTTTTGCACATACACTCACACATGTGCAATCCCTTTGCACTTTACCCCCATGCCATCACCCAAAAAGTTTTTCAACTGTGTTATTTCCTTTGCAATCGATAACCTTTGTTTTTTTTTTACACTGGTAAAAAGTTTAATAAAATAAAATAAAATAAAAGCATTTCTGAAAGAAACAAAGAAGCGTGCTGAATGAGGGCAATGGAAATAACATGGGACGAGTAGTGAGGAGGATACTAGACTAAAGGTGCGACCGAAGGGCAGCGTAAGTGAGAAAACCGTGACGAAATTAAAGAACATGGATGCGGTTTGTGTGATAATACTTGGAGTGAGGAAGGCACAGAAGCAACAAAAGAGATGATAACCGTGGTAATGGAGAAAACAAAAGAAAAATGGAAATGTACACGTCCCAGCAGGGTAGCTTTCTATACTTTAATGAAAGGCTTATAGCCTCCTATATTGATTCTCAGAGCAAGAGCCATAATCGAAGCGAGAACCGTAATTGCACCTGAAAATTCAATGGCAGTAACGTAGTTGGAGGCGTCAAAGATTTGACCAGCCAGAGGTGTACCTGCAACAAAGTTTCCAAATTAACCCCTCTCCGTATGAATACATGTATGCACGAGGGTAGGTAATGCTTACCTAACAAAAATCCTGGTCCAGTTGCGAGAAAATACATTGTCATGCCCTGAGCGAGGTGTTCGATGCCAACAATTTCGATCGCGATAGCAGGCAGAACGGATAGGAAACTGGTATACAGAGATGTGTAAGGAAGATAGTTTGCCTTACCATGTGTTGGTTTAAATTGGTACTTACACTCCACCCGATGCACTATATACGATAAAGTAGAAAAACAATACACCATATGATTTGGCAAATGGCCATATGAGCATCGTACTAGCAGCAGATATGAAGGTAAGAAGAAACATGACGTTCAGTCGACCACTGTACCAAGCAACGTTAGAAACTTTTTTTTTTTCTGGGTCAATTCCTCACACAGAAACCGGTACTTACAGCGACCGATCGGCAAGCGTTCCGAAGATGACTCTGGATGCTGCATTTATACCAGATCCAACGGCAACAATCAATGCACCTTGACTGGCGGTAAGGCCGATGCTTACACTGTACACTGTAGATGGAAACAAGAGCGATGAGCAAGACAGCGTTTCACGATCAGCACACACTGTTCTAATCATACGTACTTGGGACCAGATAAAATGGAACAAGGTATCCGAAAGGGACTAAAGCTGAGAATCCAAGCAATAGCCACATGGGGGTGGTCAGCAAGGAAGTATCAATCAACTTAGCTCGTCCTGTTGTCCTTGGCATTTCATACTTTGGCTTGCCTGCAAAGAGGAATAGGAAGTCGTTTAGAAGGCATGTACAAAAATTGAGAGTATATGGGTATGTTAGGACTCACAAAGTAGATCGCCGACAATCATGATTCCTAGGCCAATGATGCCATGATATCTCAAGGTTGCTTTGTATCCGTATTTGGAGATGAAACTGGAGATCAACTAAATTGGTACAATCGCCATAAAAGTCAGTCAAGATGTCTACCGCGTTAGACAGAAAGTTAAAAGACCTACCGGATTCAAGCAGAGCCCGCCAATGCCCGAGCCACAAATGGAAATACCACCAGCTAGTGAGCGGTTGCGCCGCAAGTACTGGGCTGGAATCATCATAGCTGGTTGAAAGCCCATGGCGCCACCAACGCCATACATCAATCCTTGAGTAAGATACAGCTGCCAGAACTCTGTAGTGAAGCTAGCACAAATCAAACCCATTGGAGCAAGAATCTGTTACACCAACCAAAGAGAAAGTAAATAAAAGGGAAACCCTAAAATCTTTCGTGAAAAGGTTCGCTTACGGTGCCAATGTGGATAGTTCCTCGGTATCCGATCTTTTGAATAATGAGAGGGAGAACAAGTCCTAGCAAGTTGATCAGACCAGACTGCATTGAGCCTATGAAGGAGACTTCCAAAGCTGTTCGTTCGGGAAATGCTACAGTCAGATAGCTAAGTAAATCGAATGGTGTGCAGATGGATTGTGTAAGGTAAGCATCGAATATAGCGCACAATTGAGCAGATCATCGAAACATAGGAGTATAAAAAAGAGGATGTTAAAGATACATGCGTTAGCGAAAGTGGAAACATTAGGAGGTCAGAAGAGAGTGAAGGCATCATGACACCACCCAAACAACATATTGCCAACGAGCGAGATCAGCTTCTGCTTAGATGCGTCAGTCTACCAACACGCAAAAAATGAACAAAATTAAGAGAAAGGAATTTGGGGTTGAACACTTGCTTATTCATGTAGTTTCCAAAAGCAAGAGTACTACCGCTCAGGAAAAAGTTGACGAGGAAAGCGCCCAATGCGCATACCCAGCCGCGGTTACGAATTCCTTCATATTCATCATCAGGTTCGCCGCCTTTCTCTAACGATTCCTCAGGCGGGGGACCGATGATGGTTTCATCAACAATGGTAGTGTCGTAGGTAATTGACTGTTGCGATTGAACAGTGGTAGATCGAGTCAAAGACATTGTGTGAAAGAGATGGAGATCACTGATAAAACAGTTACGTAGAGTAGTAGAAGTGAGTCAATAACAGATAAAAATGGCTCGTTTGCATACTATGGCCTCTAGGAAAAAGGATGCTCTAGGTGATGAAGACGGGATATAGAAAAGAAAAAGGATATTCACACTACCACGCACTACTTATATAAACTTTCGCATATACCACGATGACTCTTGATCCAACAATGAAAGTTCGGTGATTACGCAAACCTAACCACCACCCTACCGGGCTCTCGGGGGCTGGCTGGCTTGACTTCCTTATGCCTCATGTAGCGAGTCTAGACTCGGTCGTTATTTTACCTTCCTTTTGCTTGCGAAACCCCTTTTGATATACTTGATTGCGCTGAACGGTAGGTAAGCTGATCAATTATTTAGGTGTTTGAAGCAAACGTCTCAATTATCTATCGGCCTTTGTCAAAAACTCCGTCACGGATCTACTGCGGCTAGCCAACGTCTATTTCAACTTTTGCCCCGGACTTTAATCCGAAAGTGTAAAAAAAAAAAAAAAAAGTTTCCTAAATCCTTATGAGCTTACGCAAATCCAAATGGGAATCCGACGAAAGTGATTCAGAAGTCCATGATCCTTCAAGTAAACGATCAAAGCCAATCAAGAAAGCCAAGGTGGGAGGCGCGGCTGCACATTCTCAGCGTGATGCATTACATACGCAAACATCGCAACCGACTACCTTGTCGGCGACGGAAGAGGAAAGGACGACGCGTATGCCTCCGGTACGACGTGTGGTTCCAACGCCTCCGAAGCCACCCATGCCCACTTTACACAGCTGTCGCCATGTAGATAATTATGAGAAACTCAACCGAATTGAAGAGGGTGCGTATGGAATTGTCTTTCGAGCAAGAGATCGAAAAACAGGCGATATCGTGGCATTGAAGAAGTTCAAGTTGGAAAAGGAAAAGAATGGATTCCCTATTACTAGTCTTCGAGAGATCCGAACGCTTATGCTAGCCAAGCATCCGAATATTGTAAACATTCGTGAGATTGTCGTTGGAGACAAGTTTGACCAGTAAGTTCACTCAACTACCGTCACGATCGGGAACCCAGTTGTATCTCATCATTCCCCACAGGATTTTTATGGTAATGGATTTTATTGATCACGATCTCAAGGCGCTCATGGAAGACATGAAATCTCCGTTTCTGCAGTCCGAGGTCAAGACCATTATGATCCAGCTGTTATCAGCGGTGGCTCTCATGCACGACAATTGGATGATCCATCGCGATTTAAAAACAAGCAATCTGCTGTTGAACAATAGAGGCCAAATTAAAGTGGCTGACTTTGGGCTGGCAAGGACGTATGGAAGTCCATTGGGAAACATGACTCAACTTGTCGTGACTTTATGGTACAGGTAATCCTATCATATGAACATTTTTGGGGTGGGGCAATGTATGTTTATAGAACTCATGACGACCATCTATAGAGCGCCAGAGCTGTTGTTGGGGGCAAAAGAGTATTCCACGGCCGTCGACATGTGGTCCATTGGCTGTATCTTTGCTGAACTGGTACGCAAAGAGCCTTTACTGCCTGGTAGAAGTGAAATCGAACAACTGGATAAGGTAATGCATCGATGTTTAATATTTGGAAAAAAGGGGCGGTAACCAATGGGATTTGCTTTGCGCCATATAGATATTTAAGCTTCTCGGAATGCCGAACGATAAGATTTGGCCAGGTTTTTCAGATCTGCCGCATGCCAAAAATATTGCTTTTGTGAACCAACCGTAAGTTGAAACTACCATGAAGAATGCAATGGATTTATATTCAACTTTGTTCTTATTTTTATTTCTTAGCTACAATAATTTGCGTAGCAAGTTCTTATACCTAACAGAAGCAGGCATTGATCTCATGTCAAAGTTGTTAACGTATGATCCCAAAAAGAGAATATCCGCTGAAGAAGCGCTCAACCATCCCTACTTTTCGTAAGTAGAATAGAACCGGTATCAAGCGAACATGGCGCATGTCACAGTAGCTCATCCACGTTCGTTTATTTCACAGCGAAAGTCCCGCACCGAAAGACCCGGCAATGTTCCCAACTTGGCCGTCCAAGGGCTCAGGTGAAAAGTGAGTCTTCATTGATGGGCAATGTAACTATTAAACCTTGCACTAACAGACAGTTTCCTTCAGGCGAAAAACATATCTCAGTCCATCCGCTCCACAAGCGTCTCATGCCGGCATGGAAGACGACGATACATTGTCAGGAACGCTTTTTGGCGGTACGTCCGAATCAACGGGCTTCCAATTGCGCATTGCATAAAACATAGACAGCATACATTGGGTCAGGCATAAAATTGTTGATGTTTTGAAAAATAAATCAAATGTATTTCACAGGATTTTTCACAAACACCCCCCAGGATAGAAGAAAAAAATAGATGCGTAATTTAAAATACAGTGCGCTTATCAGTCATGACGCGAACAATGGATCCTGGGCCAGCAACTTCGGTCAACTGTGAAAGGTACATTAGTACATATACGATGTTGTCCATTCTCTTATGTGATCACCTAATATACCTTTTCATGCCAGTTCAATATCATGCCAGAGTTGAATTGCTCAGGCTTTGAAAGCGCGGCATACAAGTACTTCATGAGGACATCCTGTTGGTCCAAATTCAATCCTTTGATCGCTGTTGGGATATCGTTTGCTCTAAACTGGTTGAGCACATCAACCACGGTTTTTATGTTCTTTGCCTAGAGTCATTGTTAGAACCCAGGCCGAGACAAACCCAGCTCTCTCCATACTTTTACTTTACCTTGGCACTCTCGAGGTTGCGTCCATAGGGCGGATCCTCCAAGGACTTGGTCAAGGCATCGCTGTTGTTACCTCTACGAGATGGCAATGCAGAAGCGGGTTTTAGTACACTTTTAATACTGGTAAGGTACGGTACATGCGGTGGGGGGCAATGCCATTGGCTTACCTGGTGAGTAGATTTCTAACATCGGTAGCTCTGGCATCGACAACGGAATTTATCTCGTCGATGGATCGACCAGACTCGGCGTCAGCCAAGATTTCTTCTTCAGTGTAGATGTCTTCGTCGTACTGGTCAATGTCAATGCGTCTGAAGGCCATGATGTGGGTTGGTGCTGTAACGAAGGTGAGTACGCGGGATTTTAAAAATTCCCTTTAACGAGAGAGACTTACCTTTGCACGCCCTACGTCATTCTCCAACCCCTCCCCTACCATCTTTAGCCTTCAGATAAAAAATGCTGCGTCGATCCGTCACAAACCTACGAGGTCCTCTTCTCAAACAACAACAGCGAGCATTCTCAGCAAGTCGACCAAGTCTCGCTAATGACACTCGCCGTTCTGCTTTGATCTCACAACAAACTGTCAAGGAATGGAAGGACCTGACTGCCCCACAAAAAGTCGTGGCTGCTACCAAGACCTCTGCTAATATAGGTTTAATCTTGGCTGGAGCTGCTGTCACTGGCACCATTCTGTATTACGTTGGTTCCGAGCTATTCAGCTCTCAAAGCTCGACCCATATATTTTCGGACGCGCTGGACCGCGTGCGTCAACATGAAGAATTGAGTGCTATGCTAGGCTCTCCTATCAAAGGTCATGGAGAACCAAGTCGAAGTCGATCACGCCGAAATAGACGGATATTACATCAACTTGCTCAGGACTCGGAGGGAAAGGAGCATTTGCTTATGCGTTTTTATGTTGAAGGACCCGACAATGAAGGTACCTGCATGGTCAATATGGTGAAGGACGATAGGGGCAAATGGCAATATCGCCAGCTTTATGTGGATGTTCCTGGTTAGTACACAGCGCAGTGGCAGGCCCATGTGGATTTGCGCATTATGTCGTTAAACTAATCGTGCTTTTACTTCCCAGGCCAAGGTCTTCCTTCTCGCCGTATATTCATTGAAGGCTCAGCGAATATGGCTAGAGGAGCATAGAAGCTGAAAAGGATACGACATTGAACACAAGGTTCAAGTAAAATGAAACTGTTATAGAGGCTGGTCGGTATACCATCTCAGTAAGTGCTGACCGGTAAAAGTTGGACTGGGCTAGTAGCATATAAATCGAATGAATTTATCATGATCCAAAAGCAAAAAATAAATAGTAACAGAGTCTATTCACTCCATCGTGAGCAGCTATCTATCCAGAGTTGATATACGTAACTTGTATGAACATTTGATTGTCGGACCCCTATAGTGAGGCATGACTTTCATAAGCGTTATGGTCATCGACATATGAACAACCACGGCTTGCCAATGGTGGAAAGCAAGTGTGAACAGCGTTTTGCAACTAGTGATGCATACCTATATTTATTCAAAATATATTTTCATGACATTGGAAGATTATCATATCTCAAATATGTCTGTCCTCTTTGTCTTCTCCAAAAGTTGCTGGTTTTAACCATCTCCTTGTCGCACAAAAACCAATACTTTTGAAAAAACACTGGACCAATCTCCCAGCCTTGCGTAAAGAGTGGGTCACCGCCCCAAACATTACAATGCTCGTGAAGGTCATCCATGAACCTCTCAATGTCAATCACACTTAGATTCAATATAATTCGATCCCTCATGGACGCCCAAGGAATGATATCAATAACAGGAGGATGTGTAATCGTCAACTGCAACTGGGAAGGTTTGAATATATCGGGCGATACCGTAAATTCGGTATCCAGCATGGTTTCCCTGATACCGGTGAATAAAGAGCAAATTCTAGCCATGGTAAACGATTGTAGGTCTATTCGTCTTGGTACTGTGGTTCCCAGGGGGGTTTGGCAGCATTCGTTCATCAAGTTCTTCAATATGGGACTGAATGAAGATGCCTGTTGTGAAAAGTGAGGATGTTCCGGTATTTTCGTTTGGTCTTCACCAACATGGATCAGTTTCGCAATGGCGTTGATTTGTTCTGCTGAAGCTATCGGTGGTTGATAGGATGATTCTATCTGATTGTCTCTATAAGCGGACGACTTGTTGGCCAACGTATCATCGTCGGCATCTATTATGGTAAAGCTAATGTTCGAGTTAGTTTAATTAAAACTCCCTCTATAGCGGAACTTTCTAGTAAACTGTTTGTTGGCTTACATGTTATCATGGCTCTTTTCACTTTCAGACGTTTCAGAGCTAGTAGTCGCTTTTTCAAAGGTTAGCTCTACATTGACAGGGAGGGCAAGTTCATTGGCCTCTTGCTGAATACGCAATCGACTTTCCTCCTTCAACTGCTCTGCCATTTTGACAATGAGGGCTGACAGTTGTAAATTCTTGTCATTGGCAGCCTGAAGTGCGGTTCGGTGATGTTGAACCTTGACGTCTTCGCTTTTACTTAACAGTGCAATTTGCTGTTCGAGATCTTGGATATATTGCTGCCGCCTCTTGCCTGCCAAACAGTATATTAACGCCTCAGTGGCACACAACCGGTACAAGCCTTACACAACTTACGATATTGCCTCTGTGCTATCTTATTATAGTCTCTCTTCTTGGAACTTTCCTCATTGCTCGAAGATGGGTCTTTTTCCAGCATGTTGTGTGGATGGAGAGCAGGTTCATATTTTCCTGCTGAAATTTTAAAAATTCGTACCATGTGATTAATAATGCTACGGAAAGTAGCCCACAGCCTGCACGCACCGGCAGTTCTTGCCACTTTTCGTACGCCTTAACGTTCTAAGACTCAGCGCTGTTGGCCCGTGCTTCAATCACTCATTCATGCAAAAATGGTTGCTTTATTGAAAATTCTCGATGATGGGGCAATGCCGTTGCCTAAATGATTTTATTCGGTCCCTACCATTTCATGATAGTAGCTTGGCCAGACTTGCTGCAGCTTCATCTAACTCAGTCTTATCATTGCAAGTTGCGAAAACATATCGGTCTGGTCTCACGATTATGTACTTGCTGTTAGCAACCTCTTTTTTGATGCGGTAAATATCAAAATCTACAGGCTTGAGGCGTCCTTCGCATAGGGGTGAGGCAGCAAATTCTTCAATGGTAGCAATGCGGGCGATCCGGAAGCTATCGTTTGTGTTACGTTCTAGTGGATCATGGACAAGGAAAGTTGCATCTTGGATAGCCAACTCGCCGTTGGAAAGGTTCTCAATATCAACAAGAGCGTCAGCGGCATCGGCAACCTCGGATAGTTTGTCCACTAATACGACCAGTTGGAAGAGGCATTTTTTAGAGCCGTCAAATATCAGATCGTCAGTGAAAACGATCTCCGCATGGTCATTGCCAGAGGTCAACCGTTTGGCAAATCTTTGAGGGAAAAGAAGACCACCAGCACCTTTTGGAATAAAAGCCATACCCTCTTCAAATTTATACTTGTGCAGTCCATTTCGAGTATCGCCTTTGGCCAGAATACGGCGCACTTGAGGAATTTGTTGCAGAGTCCAAAGACCCCAATCTCGGATGAAGTTTTTGAGGAAATTCTTCTCTGTTACGAAACGACCGTTTTCGACCGTTGTGTTCAAAGACCTATCAAGTTGTTGTTTGCGTTCTGTGTACCATCCTTTGAAGAGCAATTCATAGTCCTTGAAATTGGATCGACAGGCTACCGCTAATCTCCACGCCAAACCGGAAGCGTCTCTAAACCCGGAGGCAATGCCTTGACCACCAAAGGGAGGGAACACATGGGCTGCATCACCACTAAGGAGAACACGACCAAGAGACCACTTGTTACAACTGCGAGCGGCAAATGTAAACGGCCTGCAGCGTAGAGTTTCAATGCAGTCTTCAGGATAAGTCACGTCTTGCGGGAGACCATATTTCCTTCCAGAGTGGGTAATATACGGGAAGACGATTTTCTTGATACTCTCATATTCAGACATCTTGTGCCCGTCTTCCTCTTGGATGACGACAAATTCGAATCGCCACAAGCGTTCGTCCGGTGGGCCAAATCTGCCGCAAACCGCGGGTCGTTCAGGATTACATAGAAATCTGAAGTCTGACGGAAAGAACTTCTCATAAACGTCTTCAGGGGTGTAGCCAAGCTTCCACAGCGGAAAATTTGGATGCGAGTCTTCTGTAGGAAGGGTAATCTTCCAGTTGAGTGCAACCCAAGTCTCATTATACTTTGTATTGGTGTTTTCCATTATAATGCCCTTGGGCTCTAGATATTGTTTTCTGGTAAAGCCAGTCTTGCCATCTGCTGCCACTAGAAATTTTGAACAAATTTTGACGATGGACCCTTCCTTGTCTTTGTAGTTGACATACACGTTCTCTTGGTCTTCTGAAATGTTCACAACGGTTGATGACGGACGAAAATCAACAGTAGGTTCTCTTGACATTTTCAATCGCATATTTTTCTCCAATGCCGGTTGCTTGTGACCAAGAAGGCCCATATGGCCACCTCCACCATCACTAAGTCCCATGTCGAAGGTGAGGAAAGGTTGTCTGTATAGGTCGTTGTGGACTCCAGCGACAAATTTCACTTTTTCCACGTATGTGCCAATGTCTGTGTACACATGACTATACAGCCCAAGGCCCTGCACAAGTCGGATACCGTCTTCGTCTAGTGCAATACCCCTAGGATCAGTGACAATTTCTTGCTCCTTCTCGAGGACTATGCACCGGATATTCATGATGCCCAGGTATCCAGCCAGCAAAGCTCCAGTAGGGCCGCAGCCGCAAATGATAACATCAGTGTCTTGTGTTGGCGAAACCATAAAAGTGTGGGTGTTAAAGAAGGTAACAGGTGCTTTTTTTTGGCGGATTATATAAATCTATGATTCTGGATTCAATCGGATAAATTGGGAACGCGAGGATGTGTGGGTAATTGGATGGTGGAAGAAATTGGACGGAAATCTTCGCCTAAACTTTCTAGGCGTCCCGTGAAACAATGTCCGCGGTTACAGCCAGGCACTACATAAAACCAGACTCTATTCTGTCAGCATTTTTACACCTTCATTCAGAAATAACATCATGTCCTGGACTCATTTGATTCGCTTTATTGCCAAGGAAGACGCCAAGGTCCATTTGGGTCAACTTGTCGACACTGCTCGTGATATTGGTTTGGACAGTATCTCCGGACATCCCATCACTGCCTACGAGGTACAAGGAAGTGTTTTTGATGGCAAGGTTACAGGAAAGGAGCTTACAGTCCAGCAACTGCTTTGTCCAATTACCCGAGACCAATGCGACTACATTCGTTGCGTTGGACTTAACTACAAAGATCACGCCGAGGAAGCCAACCTTCCTCTTCCCAAGGTCCCCATCCTATTCAGCAAGCCTCGATCAGCCCTAATTGGTCCCTACCCAGAAGCCGTTAAGATTCCAAAGTGTGCACAAGATGAAACAAGTGACTACGAAGCAGAGCTCTGTGTCATCATTGGAAAAACTGGAAGAGACATTAAAGAAGAGGACGCATACAATTATGTTTTGGGTTATACTGCATCCAACGATATCAGCGCTAGAAAGCTTCAACTTTCTCAAAGTCAGTGGTGCTTTGGCAAAGGTCTTGATGATTCTATGCCCATTGGTCCTGTGGTTGTGTCGCCTAGTGTTATTAAGGATCCCCACACTCTCTCCATCAAAGCCATTTACAATGGTACTACCGTCCAAAGTGGCCACACACAAAATATGATCTTCACCATTCCTCAAATGATCGCATACTTTTCCCAAGGAACCACCCTTGAGGCGGGTACTATCATTGTCACCGGTACTCCTGCTGGTATTGGAATTGTCAAGAACCCCCGTGTGTTCCTTGAGGATAAATCAGACATTCGAGTTGAGATTGAGAATATTGGAACATTGATAAATAAGGTTGAATATGAATAAACTTTGTTGGCTTAGTCTGATTACAACAGAAACTATTTAGATAGCGCCATTAAACGTAAATGCCTCTTGAGCAATAAACAAGCACCTTTTCTTTTCAATTCTATCACTGTAAACAATGAAGAACATGTTGCAAGTTTGTACTATCGTGTAACTTTTACATCCTTCTCATTCCTTTTCCAGCAACGTGAGATCCGGCTTGGCAAATTCCCGCTGAGATTCCACTGACCTCAACCACCGTGGTTACATTATCTATAGTATTAGATGATGAGCACATGATGAGCTTCCGGCAAGGCCAATTCACAGTGCTACACTAGTGTGCCAAAGTAGGCAAATATCTGCTTATGATCTATGCCAAACATCTTTTCAAGCAGTTTACATCGAAAATGAAGAGACTCTTATCCATCTATTTAACTCAATTTCTGCTATGTAATTTATTTTAAATTCAGATACAATTACTGTGCTTAATGTGTGCTGTAACTTCTGGCACATTCACAAACTACATAGTGTATGTTAACATTGGCATCATTGACATACGGGATAGGGTGAACTTTGGCCGAAATAAAAGTTAAACCGGCCAAAGAAAATGTGCTGATGTTCAATCTGTATTGATAACTTGTTATTAATTGGATTGGAGCACGTTGGATGTGTATGAGAAGTTTGAATGATTGGCCAGGGAAGCAAGTGATTGCGAAAGTCAAGACAAAGTGGCATCCCGGAGTTTGATTCTGCTCTGAAATATTAGCCGGCAAGCCTAGGCAGCGTTAAGGTTCCTCTCACAATGCCCCACACTTCTTGAAACGATTGACCATTCATCGTATTTGATGCGATGAAAGTAGCATACTATCATTCTCAATTGAAATAAGAAGTGCTTCATTGCTTATACGTTGGAAAATATCTGCCAGATGCCTTGAAATCAGCTTTTCAGTGCCGCCTTGCCCAATTCACAACAAGAAACTTTGCTCTCCCACATCCCCAATGGGGAATACTCCATCGTCCTTTCCCATAAGAAGTTACACAGCCTATGTCCTCTACAATTCAAGTGAGTCAATATCAGCGGATATATGACGCCGTTCGATGTGCGAAAAAGTTTTGAGCGGCGTTCGTTGCTTGTGAAAATAGCAATCATTAGACCGGCCTATCAAATGCATTGGGTTGGTATTTCCGGGAGAAGGCAAGGATGAATTATTACTTGTACTCTGGCGTCTCCCCGCAGTCACCTGATTGAAAACTTAGAATATATCAGCGCTGTAAAATATCTGTATCCTGAAACGAAAAAGCTCTTATTCCAACATGAAACCAAATACATATTCTATCGTGCCAGACACCGTGGAAGCTGAAGGAACAAGCGAGACGCTCGATGACTTCCGAAAAGAATTTTCCATTGATCAGCAAGCACAGATTCGTCTTGTCAAGGTTGCCCATATGCGTTACAGACACCCTGACCTGGAGGAAATAACCAGCTTCATGGAGGACTTTGGGATGATTGTTACCAAGAAGTCTGAAGACAAAGTATGGTTCCGAGGATATAGTAGTGATCAATACGTCTACTATGCCGAGAAAGGTGAACGACAGTTTCTTGGAGGAACTTTTGAGGTTGAGTCCTTTGCCGACCTAGAAAAGGCTGCTAAGCTCTCTGGTGCTACTGAAATTCAAGAACTCGTTGAAGCTCCCGGAGGTGGCCATCTCGTTACTGTATATGATCCTCTCGGTTTTCCTGTCAACTTGATGTATGGCCAAACTCCTGCAGAAGTCCCAGAGCCTCCAACCCAGCCAGTTGTCAACTTTGTAGCTGAAAAATCAAGAAAGAGAGCCTTCCAACGGTTTCAGCCCGGTCCAGCTGCTGTACACAAATTAGGTCACTTTGGCATGTCCGTTACAGACTTCCCATCACAACTCAAGTTTTACGTGACCAACTTCAATATCGTTCCAACTGATTACCTCTATGTCGAACATGGTGGTCAGAAGATCAGAGCATCCGTCTTTGCTCGTATTGATAGAGGTGAAGATTACGTTGACCATCACACCTTCTTCCTCTCTCATGGTGCATCCAATCACGTTCATCACTGCTCCTTCGAAGTACAAGATTACGATGCACAACAATTGGGTCACCAGTGGTTGGCCAAGAAGGGTTACAAGTCTGTCTGGGGTATTGGTAGACATATTCTTGGATCTCAAATCTTTGATTACTGGTGGGACACGACTGGCAACATGGTTGAGCACTATGCTGATGGCGATGTTGTTAACAACAAGACTCCTATAAACTATGTAGCAGCTGGAGATGAATCTCTTGCAGTTTGGGGTCCTGAGCTTCCCAAGATCTTCCTCTCATAAGCCACTTTGTAGATGATGAGATGGGTGCTGTACATGCGCTTATTGAACCATAGGTACATTTCAATTTAAAAATAAAAAAAAATTAACTCCAGGATTAAGTACCAAGCACTTTCACTGTGGTATGAGAATAAAACTAAAGGATATGGTAAGGTATGCCGCCTATTATGATGTTGTAAGACACATAAATGCACCACCTTGAGTGCAGTATTCACACCTCATAGTCACTGGGGTTTCTTTTGAGTACAGACAGCCAGGTGCAGTTGGCGTACCTAAAGGGATTTTCCAAAATGACTTTTCTCCTCCCAATCCATAGAAAATACGAATGACAAGATGCCTTTTAATAAGATTTTTTTTTCGTCTTTTTGGAAACGATAGTTTTAACGTACAGCAGGAGAACACAATTTTGACATGTAAATTGAGATTATTGAGAATGGAAAAAGCGAACTAAAGAGTTGATGATAATGGAAAGGGAAAGGAATGAACATGTTGGTACAAACAGAGTTTGATACTGAAATACATTCGAATGAAAACAAGTATTAATCCAGCTTTGGCCGAGAAACAGGCTGTGCAGGAATACCCACCATATCGGAGTTCTCGATGAATCGCTCGCCCTTCATCAGCAAAGAGAAGTCTCCGAGGTGAGAGCCATCTTCCAAGACACCATCGTACAAAGCAATAGACCATGCTCCAATCTCGCAGCCATTGCCGATCTTCAAGTAAGACATCTTCATGATGCGGTCCTCAAAGAGATGGGTTTGCAAGGTACAGTCGGCTCGAATAGCACAGTCGTCTCCGATGGTCAGCAAGTCAGCTTCAGTCACCATGGTGGTTTCCAGCCAGACGTTTTTACCAATCTTGGCACCTAGGAGTCTGAACCACCAGCACACGAATGGCGTACCGCGAATATGATTGCAAAGAACCACATTGCTAAGGGCTTCTTCAAGAGCCCCGATGAGTTCGGTTCTCCAAACGTAAAAGCTCCAGAGTGGCGCTTCTCTTGGAACGTATTTCCACATGATGACATATTTACAAAGTGCAACCAGAAGACAGCAGAAGACCGCAGAAAAAATGTAAGCGAATGGGAAGACCAGCCAAAAAACCAGCTCGTTGACCCAGTCAAATGCGCTAATGTAGGTAGTTGCGAAGAACAACACCAGAGAAGCGATACCAAAGATAAGTGTTGGAAGACCCACTCTCCAGATTTCAACCGATAGACGGGCAATGTAGAGATACCACGGAGGATTGAATGTACGAGAACTGGAAACCGCCTTGGCAGAAGTTGCTCTATTGGGAAGAAATAATCCTGGGGACCCAAGCCAAGAGGTGCCTTCTGCCACTTCTTGTGAGATACCGTTTGTAAACCCTGGGTCATATGTACAATCCAAGGCTTCCTGAACTTCCAGGGCAACCAACGTAGAAACTTCGCTTTTTGGGGTGTCAGGACGATCACACTTTGGCCTTGGGCTTTCTTGAAGAGGTGGTCTGGAACTGACGCCTAACAGACAGTTATTCTTGATTTCCACACCGGTGGGGACAAAGGCAGAGTTTCCAATGAAGGATTTTTCGCCAATGATAGTATCGGATATTTGAACCCAGCCATTGCAAATTCGAGGAGGACCAAGGTAGGCAGCATCAGCAATGAAGCTACCATCTTTCATGACCAAGCGATCTGGTGAGCAATGGAAAACAGTGGAGACTTCGGCAAGTTTTCCTATCTTGGAGCCAAGCATTCTGAACCTGAAGAGAGGCACATATCGAGTAGTCCATATTAGTAAATGTTCAAGAAGAAAGACATGTAAACTTTTAAAAATGTTCATGGTACTTACCAGATAGGAAGGAATAGAGTAGCATACATAGAATGCAGCATAGCCAAGCTGAGTTGCATAAGGCAATCTACAAACCACTTGCGACAGTAAAGCCAGCTGTCGACATGGAAAATTTTTCTAGTGGCTTTCGATCTACCAAGTAGCAGCCATTTGATAGCGGCAATTTCCAGACATAGGACAAAAATGAAGGAGATTACAAGCAAGACCGACATGACAACTAACCAGTAAACCGAAGTGGTCCGCTCGTCGCCATCTCCTGCAATTTCTGAAGTGAGAGGATATGCAAAGGAAGGGTGGTTGATAAGGATGACCATACTGACGCTGCCGGGGATGAGAGCAGCCATAAACACCAGCATCATGCCAAGGACGAAGAAAGCTTGAATACAGATGGCAAGCCAGTGAGGTAGTCTCCTAGGATCAACAACATCCGGGTAAAGTTCCTTGGAGTTCTCAGCGATATCTGCAAATTCACAGCTTAATGCCGCTCGCTCACATCGTTCAATGGGAGATCCAGCATATGTATTGCCACTTTCAAGAACGGTTTCTTCGGGTACCATAGAGAATTCAGCAATACCAACATCGTCTTGAACGACAGAGTCGACGGCTAAATGAGTGCGAGCCCCAATGTAGCAGTTGGAGCCAATTTCCAAGGGACCAATAACTAGCCAGCCTTGATATCGTCCATTAGGTTGTTTTTTGCCCATTTTCACAGTATAGCCGTGTAAATGGACATCAATACCAATGCTTGTGTTATCACCGATATTGACCATATCAAGACACGAAACATGGCCGGTTCCCATGTATACATTCTTGCCGATTTTTGCTCCCATAGCTCGGTAGATGTAAACAAGAAGTGGAGAACCTTTGAAGAAGGATAGTGGCAGCATAGTTGTCATACGGTGGACAATCCACCATCTCCAGTAGTAAACTCCGTAAAGAGGATAGACACCAGGCTTGAAACGACCGATAATGATCCATTTAGCTGCGATACAAACAATTGGATAAATGGCCCAGGTGATCAAAAGAGAGCATATCATAAGAGCAAAAGCACTATAATCAAATCTTGCACCATAAATGTTTTGTAGAGTATCATAGTTTGGAGTGTCAGTAGGATGTAAGAGTAGGTCTGAAATAGTGATAGTAAGGTTTTCGCTAGCCTCAATGGAAGTGAAGCTCTCAATATTCACATAGGAATACATGAGATAGGGCACCATCAGTTGCATGGAAGCAAACACAAACACCAGGTAGAGGGAAATGAACATGAAGATGTTTTTGACGAACCAGTTAACGTTGGCGGGACCAGGGGGGATCACTCTTATGGGCGGTGATCCAAGAACGGTGTCCATTTCAGAGTTAATAGAGGCTGAGCTTCCGGAAGACTTTTGGGAATAAAATTCAAGACGTCCTGAGAACTCCTCCAATTTGCGGTACTTGTAAACATCAATCATGGTCACATCTCGGTATTCAGCCAGAGCGCGTAGGCTTGAAACAAACTTGGCAGCTACCATGGAGTGGCCACCCAATTCGAAGAAGTCGGAATCCGGCTCTAAGGTTTGGTCAGTCAGATGCAGTACAGTTCTCCATAGCTGTGCCACCTTTCGCTGGGTTGGCGTCAACAAGTTGCTTACGACGGTCAAGTCACTGTCTGAACTGGGAACCTGAATATTGACTAGTTCAATGACAAGTATCAGCATTGGCTTGGCATTCATGTGAACATTACATAAATACTAATGGTTATTTTCTCTTACACTTTGGAATAACGGGTTCTGGAAGGGCCTTTCGGTTGATCTTTCCACTTGGCAAAGTCGGTATTTCAGTAATGGTTTGAAAGATGCTTGGAACCATGTAATAGGGAAGACGAGCCTTGAGAACCTCCTTGAGAAGTGGTTCGTTAAACATCAGGTCATGTTTGAGTACCAAATAGGCTACCAATAGCTCGACAGATTCTTCTGTGGGGTCGTCACTCTTGCTTTTCCAGACATTAACGACTGCATTTTCAACTTCTTCGCAGCAGCTGACAATAACGGATTCGATCTCCGATATTTCCACTCGAAAGCCTCTGATCTTGACCTGCATATCAATGCGACCGAGATGTTCTATGCTACCGGCTGGTAAGCCTGATGGGCCTTTTCCGGTATGGGAAGGAATGAAGCGAGCAAGATCTCCAGACTTGTAGAGACGTTGAGAGTGAGCAGAGCCGTTTGAGAAAGGATTGGGAACAAACTTTTCCTGGTTTAAATCGGGGCGGTTCAAGTATCCACGTGCAACACTAATAGAAATCAAAGTTAATGATAAATTTCTGGATAAAGTTGAAGTCCCTTGAACTTATGCTTACCCAATTCCTCCAATGCAGAGCTCGCCGATGGCACCAATTGGTACAGGGTTCATGAACGCATCCAGAATGTACACCTCGTAGTTTGGAACAACCGTACCAATAGTGACGTTCACATCTTCAGGTTTGCAGTCGCCAAAGGTGGCAATGACTAAATCAATGTTCGTTAATAGGCAAAAAAAAATTTGGATGAATGTATTTCATCTTGTTGCATTTAATCATTAATACCTGTTGCCTCTGTTGGTCCGTAGGTATTGACCATTCGTCTTTTTCCGTTCAGACTCCATTTCTCAATGACGTCTTTTGGGCAAGACTCACCACCGACAATCAATAGTTTGACGGTCGGCAGTAGGTAATCATCGCTTAATTCATTCTCTGAAATGCCAATGCTCATCATGTTCAACATGGTTGGGACACAGGAAAGGACAGTGATATTTGCTTGGTTGATGAACTGTGCTAATTGAGCGCCAGAGTGCATCATATCTTCCGTAGGGATGTATAGAGTAGCACCGTTGAAGAAGGCCAGCCAAATGGTTTCAATGGATGCATCAAAAGCCAATGAAAAGTTTTGAAATACCACATCCTTATCGGACAAGGGAAAGATAATCGACTCGGATAATACAAGATTGACAGCACTGCGATGTTCAATTATGCAACCTTTGGGGTTTCCGGTAGTACCTGAAAAATAATCGAATTCAATATTGATGGTTTCACTTTTGTTTATAATTTAGAATCTTCAGTTTGAATGGTCAAAGCAAAATTTACCAGAGGTGTAGATCACATAAGCAGGTCTTTCAACACTTGTGTTCTTTCTTTTGTGAGTGACCATTCCATCGATGAAGGCGCATTCTCGGTCTACGATCTTGGTGCTTGAGATTTCTTCCCATATAAGAACTTGAGTTCTAATGCTTTGACCTTGGCTTTTTTGCTCTTCTAGAAAGTCCTTCATCTTGAGTCCGAGCTCAGAAGTAGTTATGATAAACTTGGCTTGGCAATCTTGCAGGATATAGCATATTCTTTCCATGGGAAAAGCAGGGTCCAGAGGAACATAGGCGGATCCGCTTTTAAGAATACCCAACATAGCAATGTAGGATTCAGCACAGCGGGGAAAAAGATGAGCAATGAAGACTTCTTCATCATCAAAGGTGTAGGCTCGTCTTGTTTTTTTGTTGTCTTGAGGGTAAGCGTTGATGTATCTTGCAACAACGTCGGCCAAAAAATTAGCGGTATAGTAAGTATACCTTACAGGATTCTCAGGATCTTCTTGTACAATGGCAAGGTTTTCAGGATGCATTGATGCCTGCCTTTCAAACAGATTTTGCAAAAGTGCGGCGTTCATTCCAAGCTTCTGATGGACATCAGGGTGAGGGCACTTGTTCCAAACGTTTAACAGAGTTTTGTTTTCTTCGGATTCAAGGATAGGAACTTCATACAGAGCATAACTGGCAAACTCAAGTGGAGCAGTACGGAGACCGTTCAGCATACAAAGCCAGTGGGACTTGATATTGATAGCGTTGGGATACACAGAGGACAAGAGGTTGGAGAACGAAAAGATGGTCATGAAGCAGTCTTGAATGTCAATAAAGTGCAAGTAAAGTCCACCGGTTCTGGACATTTCCACTATTTCTGGAGACTCGTTGTCGCGATCGTTGATATTGATGTATAATACGTCTTGTATGTTAGGTAGAGAGGACTCTGGCAATTCTGCTGACAAGGTGCTCAATACATGGCTGACCAAGTTGAGGAAAGTTGATCTTGGAGTAATGGAAACATTGAACTCGATGGTCTTGATGGTCATTTGTACACTGGAAGTTCTGTATGCGACATTCATTTTGAAGCTGGGAGATGATGTGTAGCGAAACAGCAGTAGTCCACATAGAGATACAAAGACAGGCAAGGAGCCTTCCATGCCAGCGTTGACGTTGTCATCAGAGGAGGGTCTCCATTCAGGAACAGCTCTTAATAGAATCGACAGAGAGTTACCAAGAGTAATCCTCTCATCAGAACCAACAAAGCAATGGATGTTGAAAGGAAGGTTGCTAATACTATTCAAGTTGGTATCGCTTGAATGCATTTAGAGTGGGGTTGTGGAGGCAATTCTTCTTCTCCATGAGCAACCCATTCTATTTAACTACCTGAGCTCAAAATACGCATACAGTTACCGACCATCAGTCAATTCTCTATTTGACATCAGAATGGCCCCCCAAGACTAAAATTAGGTCTGGCGTCTGTTCATCGCACCATCATTTTTGCAAGCTATTTCAAGGATTGGTTCTTTTTACATCAGTAGAAAAGAGCGTTCGTTTTTTAATGTATTTTAGCAAGTGATAGAATTATCTAGGCTGATTCATTTACAATACTCTATTGGTTTTTTTAAAAACATCTAGGCTATGAGTTGTTAATGTTGCCGGCTCACAGTCATTGTAAGCAATCTATGGAGCTCACCTTCAGCATCATCCACCATGGCGCTGGAATCCTCACCCCTTCTCTCTAGTTTATAACGTTACTAACGTCGATCCGCCCCCATTCTGGTGGAGCTGGGTCAGACATTCTTTGTGGGTGCAACTGGGGCCCAAACCAGGAATACAACTGCACTCATGCAGCCACGAATCCGTCGGTTAGCTCCCTTAGATTCTTGTCTGGCTTGGATCAACAATACACTAACTTTGTTGATGTAGGATTGATTAGGATAAAACAAGTGGTTGAATAATACCTTGTGCATGGCCATTGAAACATAACATTTACTTGTATCAGCTAGTACGAGGGCAAACTAGTCTGTCTGAACATTCACAATAACGATGCACTGTAACTCATTCAGCGAAAAGAACGTGATGCATTACTCTGTTTTTGGCTGTCCTAAGCCTTTGAGAAAATCATCATGCCTATGCCTCAACCTATGAGGATCCCCAAGGCACGTGCGAATGAACATTTATCATGCCCACGTCTGATTTGAAAATAGCGCTGTCAAATCCTAAAGTAGTCGATCCTAAAGTGACACAAGTCGGGCTCTATCTCGCTTCCGAAACTTCACTCTAAACAAGAGCCAGTTGAATACATATGGAACAATACCTTTTTGAAAACCAATGTGAAACTCATCGAATGATAAGTTTGTTAGTAAAGAATGGCGTGAACGAATCTAGCCAGCCAGCCATCCAGCCGATACTATTAATACTCAGAATTATGGCGCGTGATCTGCACTTCTGAGTTACCTTCTGTCTCGTAGCACCATTTGGAAGCAACCAGAATGCCTTTTGTTTGTAACATCCGAATTGGTACACTTAACGAAGTAAAAACGGTGGTGTCATACTCAGGTACCCAGTAACCTTGGTTGCTTTGATGTTCAAAAGCAACCCCCATCTATAACTCCATCGACGTTGGTGAGTTTTTCTGATCTAAAAGGAAGCGGTTTGATCGACCAACACGATCGTCATTGGTTAAAAATTTGGCCTATGCTGTAATACGCAATCTGCACTTTTGCTACCAGGGCAGCGAGGGGATGAAAAGCCACGTTTTTTGACCCCTTGGTAGCTCTTCGTACAAAATTTTCTTTCTTGACGATATCAAGATTAAATCCATATTTATACATATTATATAGACTACTGCTTACTGACCTGAAAGGAAATTTGCAAAATCATTTAGACCAAACTGTGATATTCCAATATACATGGTATGAACCAGTATTGACAACCTTTCCATGTGCATCTGCATGCCTATGCCCTTGAAGCCTGTAACGTGGAGGCGTTTGTTGGTGCGGTTGGATCATCAAAAAGCCTTATTTCCTTGTTAGTTCTCCGCATGCTAATCAGGTTGACAGAGCTCTCCAATATCAACAATCTAAAGTTCATCGATAAGATTATGTGTCAATAAGGACAATAGGTGTGTCAAATTAATTTGGTTCACTGTTACATCTGCTGAGACATTAGCAAAGAAAGTCTATGCTGGTTTGCAGGCGTAGAATGCAAGAGCAAAAGTAGTCATAAAGAGATAAAATCAATAAAGTTGGGCTTTACAATAGAGCGATCTCAAATGTACACTTCCATATTCTATGGTCAAGTGAACTAAAGAAAGCCATAATAATAGGAAACTTATTTAATGGTTAGTAGGCATCTCTCATTGACCAAAACAAAGACTGATAATGATTATAATATATTCATACGAACACGCTGTACAAACAGCCATTGTATTAAAACTCGAATTCTTCGCATTTAATGATAAATGACTCGCTACTCCAGCTAGCTAGCTACCAATGCACTCATGTGTGAAATGGAAGGTTCTGACGACTCCAACGTAACTTTCAAATGCAGATCTGCGTGTCTACCGGTCTCTCAAGTCCAAATAAACAGATGTTGGATAAACCATTTTCCCTCAGCCTTCGTGCAAAAGGTAGACGATGCAATGCATTGTCCAGATGAAGCTTGACAACAGTGTCAAGAATGGTCGAAACCACATCAAGTATTCAACAGTAGTTCATATCACATCACGACCTAGGCCGTACAGAGACCGACGATGATCTATTCCCGGTATAACCTGTATTTGAATGATCAAATTTAACGACATTATCGCACTGTATTTTCTGATCCGTCAAAAACGGTCTTGAGAAATAATGACAATCCTTCAATCAATGGCTTTATTTTTTTGGTATTACCCAAGTACTACTGCGTCAAGAGAAGAAAGTAGATATAGCAAACAAAGTACGTTTTATCACAAATTCTCTCAATATGCACACGTTACCCATTCTGATATCACTTCTGAACAGTAATAAAAGATTTGACATGATCCTTTTTGAAAATGCTCTCTGCCGAGCGCACGTACATAGCGGTGGGTAACTGAGTTGCTGGGTAATGTTTGTAATTGTGAGGATGAGTATAAAATTGTGGAGGTGTCGCCATTTTGTCGGTAGTACGCGGCTAACTTAGGCTCAATGGAGCACTAACCGGGCCATTGGCGTTTTGGGTACTGGCAGTTTTTGCCACGGGCATGAAATACTGTTGCAACGGCTGTTAGGTTAGTTCATGATAATTTCCCACCGTTGTTCCCATAGCCAGGGAATCGGATTGCAAGGCTACCTTTCTGATGTCATAAACTTGGAAACTGGGAATATACACACCTCAACCGATCGCAGTATATGGCAACTCGAGCTATATCATTTTGCTGGACACTGACAGCATGGCACAATGACAACCTCCAAGTATGTGATAGAGTCAAATAGTCTCGAATACGACTTGGATGGTCTGTATTTTGACAAGCTTGCGCGGCTACTGCGCACGCACCGCAAGCCCCATTACATTTGAGGAGCTCTCCAGCTTTCTGCTGGCCATTGCCCTGCCCTGCCCTAGGTTTGCTGGGACCTACTATGGTCTTAATCTTTGTTTAATGTAGTTGTTTACAGTTAGCTGTTTACATATAGATAGAAGTGGGTTAGTACTTCTTTTAGGCAATTTCTTGAATTTGAATGTAGAGATCTGAGTTTGGAGATCTTTCAAAAAAAATAGTAATGCGCAACCGAAGTAGCAAAAATCACCTGGCTCCATCTGTAATCTGAACTCAATCCCTTCAAAAAAAATTATTTCCGAAAATGTCAATTGCGCATTCATTTGCAACATGAATTGAACACACTGCTTGTTCTGGAATCACTGTAGGTCACTTTACAATGCCTTAATCTCGACATAGAAGAGTCCGAGCTTCCACACGCCTTAGACCAGTATTTCGGAACCGACGGTGGTGGCGCCGCGTGAGGATGGACGCATACTCATACCGTGGCCCTGCAAGCATCTCCTTATATATGCTCATTGTAAATATCAGGTTGAATGGTGAAGTTTGGAAGGCTTGCACGAGAGATCATCCTCCACCTGATAGAGTACCTAATGCAAGCTTTTCATTTCCTAATGCAACGACCTACTCCTTTCGATCGGATTAGAAGCTCACGTGCAGCCTCCTGCACACCCTGAGCTAAGCTAAACCAATTACTTATATATTTACCCACTTGAGAACTAGAATCTTAGACTTTACTCCTTTCGCCACGGTTTTTATATGGCTAGCTTGGTTTTGGTTGATTAGTTACGGCAATACTTTATAATAATGTTTGAAATAATGATCAGAGCCATAGCTTGTATAATCAAAATGCCGCTCATTATACGGTACTATAGATTTTAAGAACAGGGTATTTTCAAGGAATGTAGCTACCAGATCTAACAAATCTATGCGTAGGTCTCGTCCTTGCGGAGTCTGTACTTGAGTTCATCATCCCAGAGCAATTCGTTCTTGTACTTGCGAAGAGGAGCTTCAGGGAAGGTCTTGGGAGAGATACCATACTTCCAGGTGGAGGGGCAGATAGCGATGTAACGAGCATAACTGAAGAAAACAAAGAATGAGTACGTGGTGAAAGACTAAAATCAATAAAACATCGGCGAGGTCTTCACTTACCCGCCAGTACCACCAGCAAGCTTGGGGAAACCAATGTTAACGAGACATCCCTTGGGAGCAACCTTGTCCAAGTTGGCAACACCTTCAGCCTGAGGATGACCGTGGTGCAAAACCCAGTCCTCAGATTCCAAAGTAGGAGTGTCATCAGTATCCAAGGGTTCGTGACCGTGGAACAAGATGCTTCTCTGGTTGTGGAGGTACTTGATGGCAGGAAGTGTAATACCAGGGAACTTGGTCAAGAGGGGAAGTTCCAAGGATGGCCATTTCTTGGACCAGTCGGAGCGAATGAAGACAACAGAGCCCTTGGGGATCTTGCCATATTTCTTTTCATAAGCGTGGATATCAGCGACTTCCATCTGGTATCCAAAGTCCTTCTTGACCTTGGCAGTGATGTCAATGACAACCAAAGGACGAACAGCAACAGTGGCAGGGATTTCGTCGATGGCAGGGCCAAAGGGATCCCAATGAGCAGGGGGATCGAACTGAGTACCCAATTGGTCAGTCTTGAAGTTATAAGCGGTAGCTTCAAAACCATCCTTGGCATAAGTGTAAATCTCGTTGGTCTTGGGGTCGATGGCGCGAGAGAAGTTGGAGTTACCAAAACCAGCCCAGACGGGAATGTAAGGAGTGATAGTGTGGGTCAAGTCAATGTACTTGGCGCTTTCCAAATGGTCATAGTACAAAGACCAGAGACCATTAGACTGAGCGGTGGCAGATGCAGCGAAAGCTGTCTGGAGGAGTGCGGCCGAAGCGAGGACGGTGGAGATGAAGCGCATTGTTTCAATTGGGGTTGTAAGGAGTGTGTGTACGTTACCGAGTCTCAGGAAAAGAGTTGACGGAAAGAAAGCGACAAAGGGAAAAAAAGAAGGGCGAGCAAGTACAGGGATGTCAAATTCCGTCGCTATGCTTTATGCTGGTATAAATATGATATTGCATTTCCGTAACACTAGCTCTCGTGCAACTCTGAAGAAACTCAACCCAACAGCACGAGGTGGAAGACTCTATTCACTAATGACCTATCATCGCACAATCCAACCCCATTCGTTGCCTTGCGCAACTTATACCGTCGTCGAAACGAAATTGAGCGGCAATTGTGGGAGATATTGGTCATCTCTCAAACTCTTCGGAAAGTCTTGATTGAATGAGTGTGGTATGGCTACCTCCCAGCATCGCCCATCATGACCCGGAATGTTTCAACTATTGCCAGCAACTTGGTTTCATTATACTTTATATTTCACTCGCAGTCAGAAAGAGAAAAGTTGGAAAGCAGTAAAAGAAGATAAAAATCTGAGAATCTTCTGGTCAGCTTAAAGTAATGGGTTTTTTACACACTTTCTTGCTTTTCTTTTAAGCCTCTTTGAACAGAACAAGCAGTGCATTATATAAGTGTTTGTGAAATTAGTCCCGCCAATGTTTAGGCTTCCTAACTGACAGGCTTATGGCATTTCTTAACTTTCCATGACTTTTGAAGCACTTTACGCTGTAATAAGAACCTTTTTTTTTTAGTCTGGTAACACTACAGCGGTACCTCATTACAGATTTCAATGAGAAACACAAATCCATCCAAGCTGAGTGCCATACAGATTGTTTGTCTGCAGCCAAACGGCTTTATTCCCTTTTTAGGCAGGAGAGGAAGATTCCTGGAATTCGAAATCTTGGTTTTAATACAAAATCGCGGCCCCAAGTGATTATCGAGCAAAAGGACTTCATGTATGTCCCTCGTGGGCCTCTTTATTAATCTGGGTAATAGTCTCACATGCATAGAACGTCTTTAGTACCTTATTTTGTTAAAACTACTCCACACCAGACAAAAAGGCGACGATCTACACATTGCTTGTTCATCATGGAGCATGGCCCTGTCACGGCGAACTTACCGAACTTTGATCTCGAGGTACACATCCGAACCATCTGTCACACCTGTCCCATTAATTTGTATGAACCCATCGTATTGGGTTGCGTATCAACGAAGGATTTTCATTTGGCGAGATGGTTTAGCCACCTCCAAAAGGGTGTTGTGTCCAACGTAATTCTTTCACAACATCTAACCCGCATACAGATGGTCCTTCGTGCATATCTATAGAACACCACGTTATAAATTACTATATGAGAAGCTTTTATTTTCAAGAGATGGACTGCTTGCTTTGCAGTGCAGTGATGGGAAGCAAAAGTGAAACCAGAGCATAACGTTTGTTTATCCGGACAGCAAAGTGAGAAAGAAAAGGGTTGGTCATCCATTTTTTTCTCAGTTTCATTTACGGTTTGATATCTCCTAGTAAATACCCGGCACTTCTTGAAATAGACATACCCCCCTTTAAGGCTTCTTGTAACCATGCACACAATTTCAAGTCAGCCAGCTTCTCGCCTTTGTCCCCATGAAGCGCCATCCAAAAAATTATCGGTTATGGACAATTTCTGTTATTCGCAATCGAATGTTACATCCATATCTCTCTACTAATGATATCATTGGACCACCTTAATCATCTATCTCCCTTCTCTCTCTTCCTCTTCTTTTTTTATCGGAAGTTTAGCTAGAACGTGCATCTTACCCCGAGCATTTCTGGCTCAACCAACCACAAAGTTGCTTTGTCAATTATAAGAAAATCTTGGAACTTCTCTGCACTCCTTTTATCTCTCTACTGCTTTTTTCTTTGTTGATAAACGCTATCTCCAATATACGTTCGCCCAATCGGCATTAAGGACAAATAGTCCATTCAACACCTACTTCATATCCTGAACACCTAATTTAAAATCGCAATGAGTTGGATTGACGAAACTCAGAATTATCAAAACCATACCCTCATTGTCTCAACCGATGATCTCAAATCGCATAACCAAGTTATTATCTTGAACTCATGTGGATTTGCCTTTGCTTGCTGTTTCATTTTCTTGAACGCAAGGATGGCCTGGGCCTCACCAAAACGCATTTTCATTCTCAATCTCTTTCAATCCCTATGTGCGGCTATGGGCCTATTCTCCTTGGGTATCTTCAATCAAGTAGCCTATCCTCATTCATGCGCAACAATGATGTTTTTCAACATTTTTGGTACAGCATTATGCATTGGTTTATGTCAACTAGTGTGTGTCGAGCGACTGGCAACCATTGTCAATCGAAAGTGGGTGTGGGGTATATCCTTGCCACTCATTTGTAGTCATATAGTACTCTATTGCTACATGTATCTGACCGAAGAGTATTCAATTGACCAGGTGAGATAAAATTTTTGTAAACACTAAAAAAAAATTACTAGCCTGACTAAATACTCACATAACCATTCAGTGGGGCGCTTGCTCTAATCCCGACCGTCGTGAATTCGTAATCGCCTATATGTGCCTAACTATCGCCACAGACGTCTACATTGTAAGCAATGAATGGAATGCTTAGAAAATGACGGGTATGCATGGGCTAACGTATCTTGTGTTTGCAGAGTGGTCACTTTATCTACACTCTATGGGCATATCTCTACCGAGCACGGAAACTTGGATCAGAAAGTGGAATGCAAGGCTATTTTAAAGAACTAGTCGATATTAGTCTGTACTGCGCTTTGATCATGAATGTATCAGCAATTATCTATTGGGTTGTCCTTCTCACAAATTCTTACGGCGACATGTACTTCCTTATCTTCGTCTTGATTGTCCTCACGCCTTCCGGAACCACTACTTACTTGTGTTGGAGGGTGACACATCTCAAATCGAAAATGAGACTTGAGTCTCAAGATCATTCCTCAACCCAGCGTCATACTTCCCCTCATTTACCACACAATTCCGTACGATCGGGAGACGATTTTTACGTTTTGGAAGATCAAACAGGCTCAAGAAAACATCGTGAGCCTAGAATGTACGTAATGGAAGATCAAGTCACTCCACCACAGAGAGCTCGTTCCCCTAGATTATAGATCTTATGCTCTCCGATCATGCCACATCCCACCACATATGCAGCTTTGTAGTTACAGACATATTGCACGGTATCATACCAATAAATTAAACTCCATGGGTGCATACCCAGCCTCACCCCATTTGTTCGATTGCCATCAACAGGTCCATATCCTGAAGTTTGTTCGTCAGACTTCGGATTTTGAATACTACAGCGGCAAACTTCTTATATGTCTAGACTAAATTGACCGAATGTAGCAGTTCAACCATTTCATCGCATATGTGACACAGCTAGTAGAAACTTTGCGGGAAACTGAGTACTTTAATGTAGTGTGATGTTGCATTGTGAAAGTGTAACATCATACATCTATGAATAAAATGGGTCTAGATATAAATTGGGAACTGGTATCATGTCTGAGTGTGTATCACCGTCGATGTCTACATATATACAATAGCATACTAGATGTTACAATTTTGATGGCGGCGATGTAAGGCAGAAATGGCGGTAATCGCCGCCTTTACCTGTGGCGCTTTTGACACGGTGCAACGCAGTGGAGATTGCAAGGCGTCAAAAATGTTTGTGACACCCATGCAGCCGATGGGAGTCGAATTTATAAGTGTCTACGATAATCTATCGATACCCATTTCTCGCAACGAAATTGCCAATTGTATAAACTGTTGCGTTGTGATATTTTCTGGCCTTGCATTGCTGTCGATGCTTGACGGAAGTGCAGTTTCCAATTTCAACTGCGATTGAAGAAGGTTCAAGATATGTGACGCCGATTTTCGCTTCCGCGTGAAGAAAAAACGTAGTACATCCTCCAACAAATCGAAAGGCATTTCTTGGTATTGTAATGGTCGTAGATGAACGATGGCGGCATCGACCTAGATTATTCCGTGATATGCAAATATAAGTATTTTACAATTTAGCGCAACATATCAGCCTGCCTGGGCTGATCCTACCAAAAAAATAACTTCTTTTACCTTTGGTTTCGGTAAAAATGCACTGGATGGGATTAAGTATGGAATATTGGCACTGCAAAGTGTCTGCGTAATCACAGATAGTCTTCCTCGATCAGGTGTATTCACCGGTGCACATATACGTTGCGCAACTTCCTTTTGAAACATCAGTGTCATCCATACCTCCGCAGCACCAAACAGACCTTTCCTTTGCTGAAGTAGATGGAGCCATTGTATAAGCAACGGTGTTGCTACATTGAACGGCAGATTACCAACAATATGTATTCTCTTCAATGGATCCACACGGTGGATGCCCGCCAGCTGGAGTATATCTGAGTGAGGAACTTTCATAGCATCTCCTTGAAGAATTTTAAGCCGGTGATCATTTGCATCTGCGAGTTGCTATAGCGTACGGGTCGTCATGAGTCATCCCGTATCCCTGCCCCGTATCGCTTCTTTCGAATGACTGCCTTACCGTCAAAGTTGGAATAAAGCGAGAATCTTTCTCCAGCGCTACCACATGTTGGACGTTCGTATCGAGTACAGACCGCGTTAACAAACCTGGTCCTGTTCGGAAATGAGCACTGTCAGCCAATAGGAAGCGTTAAACTCTGGTATGGCTACTACTGAAAGCTACTAACCGGGACCGACTTCGACAACGAGAGAATCAGCTGCTGTGATTCCCGCACAGCGCACAATCTTGTCTAATTTATAGACGTTAACTCAATTGTTCGTAAACCATAGTTTCATTCCGTCTTGAAACGGTCGGACCGACTTACCTGTTATATTCTTGTCAAAAATGAAGTTTTGACTGAGGGTCTGTTTTGCAGAAAGTCCATAGAGCTTTACAAGATCTCGAACACTTGGTAACTTGACATTCATTTACGTGCGAGGATCATGCAGGAATCACGTTTTCCTTCACACATTCGGTCCGGAAAAAAAAAATCTCTCGAAAATTTTGACATAAGCGGACTTTTAAATGGCTCTTTATACCGTCCAGTCCATTTCTTAACATTGAGAGAGACATGAGTGTCGTTCAACATTTCACCCTTCCCCAACTCCATTCCGTTCAATTCTCACTTTACAGCATACTGTACCATTTTCTTTTTTAAATAATATTCTATCACTATTTCGTCATCGCCATCGTCAGGTATCAATGATTCTAACTCGACTACTCCAATGCGACATCATCTTATCATATCAGCTTGTCATTCTTAGAGCCAGACTAATTGAACACCAGCACTAGGTAAGTTGACTTTCGGGTATGAATGATGAAATTCACGTTAGTGGCAAGCATTAATGTACAATTTATCCTGTTAATGCCTAAGTTACATAGACTTATACAAACCCTGCAACATCTACGCGCTCACCAGTATACTGCTCTTAGCATGGATAGTAGATTTAAGCATTTGGTGTAAAAGGTACAGTAAGGGATATGTCATGTATTTTTATGACAGAAATACATGTATTTTCCATAAAAGTGTTGTAAAGTCACCTGACCTGACTCCACCTGTGCCTAAACCATCCTATGCCCTAAACCGCTCACTATGATCTGTACCTATGCCCGAATATATCAGAGCGAACAATCCACTAATAAACCATAGACGTTCTTTCCCTCTTATTTATAACTGACTGACTTTTCGTACCCTGTCGAATTCCTCTGACTTTTGGCACATAACTACCTCTGAAACCAGTAATCCCTGACTGACTGACTAATATGATTACTTACTTCTGTATGGTACTATGGTTCCTCTGTGTTAAGACCTTGGCAAACTCTCTGACTCTATCTATCGGACTACCTCTTTCTAGTATTCGGAAATGGCGCTTATTTACACGTCTTAAGCAATTCAGTGCTGGACGCGTGACTGCCTCCTATGGATC